>NC_133655.1:99001442-99301442 GCF_009905375.1 Apium graveolens | reverse complement strand
TTATCAGAATTTAAAAGTCATCAAAATATGTCTTCTTAACTCGAAAAGTGAATGTTTATTCCTGTAATTCTTCACACAAATACTGATATGGGTACATCAGAACTTAACCATCAGAACTTCCATCAGAACTTGTCCTCAGAATTTATGCAACTAACACTTAAACTATTCATCCAAAATAACATTTATCACCACAATAATTTTCATCCATCACATGGAGTGTATGTGTGTGCATTAAGCTACATATCAGACAAAGAGTAAAGTCTGATTCACTTCAGTACATCTTAGAAATAAGGCATAACTAAGAACTTTGCTTAAAATCTGTCATCATTCTGAAGTCTACTATAGAATGAGTTCATGCATGAGTCCACCTCAACTGTTTTGTACTCATTTTATGCATCTTTTGAAATTCCTATTTACAGTGGCTTCTCAGTGTAAGTGAGTCACAACTGCTTATCAGAATTTATACTATTATCAGAGTATTTCTCCAGTAATCAGAGAATGTGAAAAGTCACCAAGAAAATTTTATTTTGTTTTTCTAATGCATATTACTTAATACCAGCAATGCATTTGGGTCTTCCCTTCCACATGTTTTACTCTAGATCTCAAAGGAATACCTGATTTTTATTTCTTTTCTTTTCAATTGATAAGTGAGGCCTATCAGCACTTAGTACATCCATTAGATTTACTAACATTAGAACTTAACAGATAAGAAGCACTCTTCTAGTTTTCGACTTAGTAATAAGATACACAAAGTAAACTTAACTAAGCTCAATATCATAATTTGCTTGTATTAAAAGATTTCCACATAAACAATTACTTCAAACATGGGATCTTTAGTATATTAAAGACTACTAGGTCAACATCTAGCATAGTTATCCTCATTGGATTGAATATTTACAGAAACATTCATATCACTATCAGAGTTTAGAAATTCACATCAAACAACAATCAGCACTTTGAAAATTTTCAATTAAACACAGAATACACAAAGATAGTAATATCTGTAAATACTGATCATAAATTCTGATGTATCAGAACATAAACTAAGCAGATTTAGAAAGAGAAACTGAAACCATTCTAAGTTCATTTACCAATTTTGTAAAGGTTGCTTCACATAGTGGTTTTGTGAAGATATCTGCTAGTTGTTGATCTGTTAGAACAAAATGCAATCCCACTGTACCTTCATCCACATGTTCCCTTATGAAGTGGTACCTAATGCTGATGTGCTTTATCATTGAGTGTTGAACTGGATTACCTGTCATAATAATAGCACTTTGATTATCACAGTAAATAGGGATTTTAGAATATGTTAACCCATAATCCAGTAAATGATTCTTCATCCAAAGAATCTGTGCACAATAGCTTCCTGCAGCAATGTACTCTGCTTCTGCAGTTGATGTGGAAATTGACTTCTGTTTCTTGCTAAACCAAGAAACTAATCTGCCTCCAAGAAATTGGCAGCTTTCACTTGTGCTTTTCCTATCAATTTTGCATCCTGCAAAATCTGCATTTGAGTAATCTATTAGCTTAAAGTCTGATTCTCTAGGATACCACAATCCCAGATCAGCTGTACCCTTAAGGTATTTGAAAATTCTTTTCACAGCTGTTAAGTGAGGTTCTCTTGGATCTGCTTAAAATCTTGTACAAAGACAGGTAGCATACATAATAATAGGTTTACTTGCAATTAGATAGAGTAGTGAGCCAATCATACCTTTGTAATCAGTAATATCTACTGATGTACCAGTATCCTTATCCAATTTTGTTGCAGTGGCCATAGGAGTGGATGCACTTGAACAATCTTGCATTCCAAATTTCTTCAACAAATTTCTGGTGTACTTAGATTGACAAATAAAAGTTCCTTCTTCATTCTGCTTGACTTGAAGGCCCATGATCCATGCTGTCTCCATCAACATTTTCTGATGCTCCCCCTGAAACTATGCTCTCTGAGTTGGATCCTTCAGAATTTGAGTTTCCAGAACTTGGCTCATCAGAACTTGAAGAGCCTGTTGTAGGTTCTGATGCTTCTTGAGATGTGGTTGGATCTTCAGTATGCTCCCACTGCACAGGTGCATTTTCCTTAGGCGAAGTTACCACAGCTTCAATAACATCAGAGTTTGCAGTATGAGGATTTAGAATATTTCAAGTTATAGAGGCATGGTTGGCTCACTTTTATATTTAACTGCTAGTAGACCTGATATAATGTTTTCTACATGTCTCTGTGCTAGATTTCAAGCTGACCCTAAAGAATCTCACTTAGTGGCTATTAAAAGAATCTTCAGATATCTCAAAGGTACTCCAAATCTAGGAATTTGGTACCCTAGAGAGTCTGGTTTTGATCTAATTGGCTACTCAGATGCAGATTATGCAGGCTGTAAAATAGACAGGAAAAGCACAACTGGCACCTGTCAATTTCTAGGGAACAAGTTTGTGTCATGGTTCAGCAAGAAGCAAAATTCTGTTTTTACATCAACAGCTGAAGCTGAGTACATTGTTGCTGGTAGTTGCTGTGCACAGATACTATGGATGAGGAATCAACTATTTGACTATGGTTTGACTGTTGACAAAATTCTAATATTCTGTGACAACACAAGTGCCATTGCCATTACTGAAAATCCAGTACAGCACTCAAGAACCAAGCACATTGATATCAAGTACCACTTCATTAGGGAACATGTGATGAAAGGTACAGTGGAACTTCATTTTGTTCTAAGTGAAAAGCAGATTGCAGACATATTTACCAAGCCACTTGATGAATCAACATTCACAAGATTAGTAAGTGAGCTAGGTATGCTTAATTATTCATAAATTTATGTCCTCTATATAATCTGCACTGAAGCCTGAAATGAATTTGCTGCAAGAACAAAGTTGGCTTTAAGAAAGACCTATCCTATCAACGGATATTCCCTATCCGTTGAAAGCCAAAATTGTCTAATCAACGGATGTTCATTATCCGTTGAAAGACAAATACATTTCTGGTAATTTTATCCCTCAACGGATAAAATAGTGTTAGTCATCAACGGATAACTATTTACCTTATCCGTTGAAGTGTCACATCAGTTACTTTCAGTAAGTCACAGCCGTTGATTTCTTTACTTAACCGTTGATACAGATATACACTGTTGTATGTATCTGTATTAAAGGTAGTTTAGAATTTTTACAGTTTTATTTATTCTTGAACGGCTGTAATTTACTTAGAAGTATCATTTTATTTATGTTTTAATTCAAGAAAGTATAAAAGCCCGTTGAACTCTTATTTTTCACTTTACGCTTTCTTGCAATTTTCATTCTCCTTCTCTTCCAAAATTCTCAAGTTTTTCTCTGCAACCTCTACTCACAACAATGGCACCAGTAGTCAAAATTATGTCTCAAACAGGATTTGTTTATGAAAAGAATAATTTCGTAGCCTTGGTTGAAAAGAATGAAGCCCATTCTGATTATCACAAGATGATGGACTTCATCAAACACTGCAAACTGAGCTATGCCATGCTGGAAGCCCCAACCATCTACTGTGAGGTGATTGAGGAGATTTGGACAACTGCAGAGTTCAACTCCACATATATGACTATTGCCTTATCTCTCAAAGGTAAGGATTATTGCATTAACTGTGATGATATACGATCTTGCTTTAAGTTGCCTGAGAATAATGCCATGACACCACACACTGATAAAGATGTATCTGCTATGTTAGATTCCATAGGCTATGCTTTTGATTCTGCTAGTTTAGGTAGTATTAGAAGGAAAGGCCTTAAGAAAGAATGGAGTTTTCTTGGAGATGCCTTTATCAAGGTTTTCTCTGGGAAGATTAGCAATTTTGATGCCATAACTTCATCTCTTGTTAATATGCTCTACATGCTAGTTTCTGATAGGTACTTTAATTTTAGCAACTGTGTCATGCTAGAATTAGGTTCCAGATTAGGTAACAAAGCTAATAGACCACATAACATCTACTATCCTAGATTCTTTATGTTATTGGCTAACCATGTTGCTGAAGGATTGGTCATATCAAATGAGAATAATAAACTCAAATGCTGGGCACAAGAGAAAAGAGTCCTAGCAGAACTTGTGAGAATGAACCTCAACAGCCAGGTGCCACTGGTATATTTTCCAATCATGAATGCACCACAGGTAAGTGAGGTAAACACTTCTATAACTGCTACTATTTCCAACCCCAATGTTTCTTTGCCTTCCAGTGTGGCCATGGAATCTGTGTCTTTGTCCAAACAGGTTCCTACCAAAGCCACCAAAACTAAAGTTTCAAAACTCAAGTCAAAGAAAACTACCTCTGTTGTTTCTCAAAAGACAACAGTTGTAACAACTACCAAAAACCCTGAAGGGAGTGAACAGGGTGTGAGTGGTGAGGGGAGGGGTGAACATCAAGAAACCCCCCAGGATAAGGTAGGAGAGGTGAGTGGTACCCAAGCCAGCCAAGCCATAGTCTCTCAAAAGACTGTGGTGGTTCAAAAGGAATCCAACACATCCCTAGTTGCATCCTCCCAAAAGGATGTAACTATTGAAAATAGTCCCCAACCAGGGACACAGAAAAAAAGAGGGAGGGACACTGAAGCCACACATTCACCAATTAAAGCCTTTTCAAGGAAGAAGAAGGCCAAGACCCTAGTTTCCACACAAGGGGCACACACAGCACAAATACATCCACCTGTATCTGTACCTTCACAAATTCAGCTTGATGTGATTCCAGCAAATGTGGAGTCACAACCCCATTCTCTCATAATAAAAACACACCAATCATCAAACTCTCCATCACCCTCTCTGGATGTGGATATGATATTCACATCAATTCCTGATTCTCCCTCATTAAAACTCAGGGAGGAGCCCCACTCAAAACCTGATGATCATCATCTTTTAGATGATTTGTTAGATCATCAGCCAATTCTTTCAGATGTAGTTGAAGAATCTGTGTTACCTCACTTAAAATCAATTCACACAGATTCAACAATTATGTCACTTTCTATATCTACATCTTTTCCTTCTTCAACGGATATCTCTCATCCGTTGACAAGTGGTTGTTCTTCAACGGATAAGCTTAACAGCAGTTATCCGTTGATACCATCAGTTTCCACTTCAACGGATACTCCCTATCTGTTGATGGTCTCTACACACATAACAGAAACAATTCCAACTGTAGAGGACATGGCTACTGTACAATCACTTTTAGGTTTGAGGGAAGGGAGTGATCTTTTGAGTGAGAGGCTGGGTTGCTCCCCTGCAAAAGGAGAGGTTGAGAGTCACCATATGCATGCTATTTCTTCCAGCATGTCAAAAGTGAGTGAGGGGAGTGCCACCTTAGAAGGTGAGGGTGAGGGTGTGAGGGTGTGTGTGAGCCAGGGGGAGCCCCTAATGCAAGAAAATAGAGAAAAAGAGAGAAAGGCATGTACAGAAGCTATAAGGGTGGATCCAGCCATTGCTAGTGAGTCAATGAAAGTGGATGATGCAGAAAAGGAAAGACAATTTCAGCAACATTACAAAGCTGAAATTGATAACATTTTCTTGGATGCTGACACTTTTACTCTGTTGGATTTTTAATCGCAGCGGGGCGTGGAAAAACACTTTTACACATACAAAATCCAAATAAAAGCATATAAATCGTGAATAAAAATTCGAGGGATCGAATCTAACCTTTTAAAATAATTCGGAGACAACGATCAGAGATCCTTAGCAGTTGCTCCTCAAGTGTGAAGCACTCCACCGGTATCCACCAAGAAAACGATGTTAAGGAGGAGGAAGAAGGTGGAGAGAATTGGGTTTTCCAAACTTTTTGGGTTTTCGGGTTCGATAGGGTTAGAATAAAATAGGGTCTATAATAGTGTATTTATAGGCAAAATTTTCAGCTGAAATTTTCCCATAAATAATATTATTATTATCCCAATTATTATTCTCATTAATAATTAAAACACCTTTTAATCATTAATCCTTTTTCTAAACACTTTAGAAATAATTCTCTCTCTTGATTTAATTTCCAAAAATTAAATCCTTTAATTAATAATATTAAGAACTTTTCTTAATTAATTTATAATCAATTAAATCTAATTTAATCAATTATTAAATTTTCCAATTAATTATTTATTTCATAAATAAATAATTATTAGCCATTATTAATTAATTCCTCCACCATTAAATCATTCTCTTTTTATGGTGTGACCCTGTAGGTTCAATATTAAGCCGGTAGTAGAAATAAATAATAATAAAACTATTTTATCATTATTTATATAAATTTTCTAATTTATTAAATATGATTAATTAATTAATCACATTTATTCTACATCGTGAGTGATGCTTCTCAACATATCGCGACTATCCGGATAATATGAATTCACTGCTTAGAATACCAAGAACCTGTCAGTGAATAGTTACCGTACAATAAACTCCTTCTACCCTACAATGTCCCGATTAAATACAAGGCATGGATCTCGTGTCAAGCCTATCTAATTCAATCACTTGCTTACCATTTACTATGCGTAGTTCTATGCAAATTAGAAACTCCTTTCTAATTTCATTCACTCTGGCCAGAGATTCCTGAACTAGTATAAGTGGATCAGCCTTGAACATTCGCTTCCTTCACTGGAAGGGGTATATCCTTTATTGATCATACACTATCTTCGTGTACAAATTCCTATACCCAAAAGAGCCCTAATAATTGTCCCTGGAGACTAAGAACTAAACCAAAGCATAGTTCAGTGTACACAAGATGACTATGATGACCTCAAGTCTAAGGATACTTGTACAACTATCACTAAGTGAACAACTGCTGACACGTGAGTGAACTCCATCAGTTGTTCAGCTGTGCGAGTCATGTTTAGTGAACTTATTCTATAATAAGCACCTACATACTAGCTATAGTGTCACCACACAAATGTCTATGAGAACAGACATCCTTCATAATGAAGCAAGCATAGTATGTACCGATCTTTGCGGATTATTAATTACCAGTTAGTAATCCTATGACCAGGAACTATTTAAGTTTAGAGTTATCATCCTTTTAGGTCTCACTATTATGATCTCATCATAATCCATAAAAAGCTTTACTCTAAACTATGGTATATCTTATTTAAACACTTAAATAGATAAAGCCCGTAATAAAAACAAAACAAGTCTTTATTAATTTCAATGAAATCAAAACAGATTACATAAAGAGTTATTCCTAAATCCTAATACTTGATTGGACTTAGGACATATTCCTTTCAATCTCCCACTTGTACTAAAGCCAATCACTCTGGTATCTAATACCCATCCTGTCATTATGACGATCAATGTAATAACCCCAATATTTGGAAAATTTTGAAACCCTTATGAATAGTGTTTTTGCTGAACGAGAAAACTTTTCATGCCACGCTATGTAGGGGTTCTGTTATTGATCTTATGGGATATTATTAGTACTCTATGTGGTATATAAGTGTATGTAAAGATCGTCAGAATCCAATTCCGAACACTTTGATTTTTCCCGGAAATCCACAAGATACGGAGAGAATTGAGTATAAGGTAACAGGATAAAAAGGATTGAAATTAAAGGATTATAGGAGAGGATCATAAAAGGAATATAATATATTGAGAAAGGTTAAGGGAACCTAAGTAATAAGATCCCGGGTATGATCCCTCAAACGATAAACGAGAACGAAAGATAAGCGAACCGTAAAACAAATAAGTGACCAAGAGACAAGCTTGTACAAGAAGCCAGGGATTGTGACATCATCAAACCACAAGGTGTGGACAAGTGGGAGCATTATGACATGTGCAAGGTGACACAAGCATGACATAGAAGGGAAGGAAGTGTGGTTGAATTATAACCACACAAAATCAAGGTTAATTAAGTCATTAACCAAAAACAACACAAAAATCAACCAACCAAGCAAATCATTTCATTTTCATCAAACAAAACACAAAAATCTCTTTCTTCCCAAGCTAGCTCTCGGCCCATTTCTTAAAATTTGAAGATCCAAGCTCCACCACTTACTATTTAGCAAGGTAATTATCTAAGCTTCCCCATGGATAGTTACATACTTCCTATAAGTTTAAGCTTCTAATTCCAAGCCAATCTTTTTCTATAAATCAAGGAAGAAGATGGTGAATAGTAACCTTCAAGAAATAACTTTAGTTTTCTTGAATTTTTATGAAAGATTAAGGTTATACAAGCAAGGATCAAGGTTCTTTAGGCATTCAAAGCTCTTGTGTTGTGTTAAAAAGCTTCAAGGAAGGTATAATCTCTTAACCAAGCTTTGTTATTGAATGTTAAGAGCATAATATGAGTATTTTAGTTCATGAGAGGCTTGATGGTTGTGTATGTAGAGATTAGTGAGTTTTGGGATGTTGTTGGATTGGTAAATGTTGTTGTTTTGATTAAAAGAACTTAAGTATGGTTAAAGTTAAGCTTAGGCATAAGTATGAATGTTAAACTTGAATTGGTTGGGGCTGTTATGATGTGGTTTGGATGGATGTTGGTTGTATGATTGATTTGAGGTTGAATTGTGATGGTTTTTGAATGGTTTAAATTTGGGAAATCGCGTAAACATAGCCGTCGTAACGTCCGATTTTCTTTAGACTGTTTTTGTGCATAACATTAGGACCCGAGAACCCCCTGCTAGATTATGACCATTGCCATGTCTAGATAGCTCGTGTTACGAGCTTCTTTTTGATATGTAGTTCGTTCGATTCCGATGCACGGTTTAGGAGAAACGACCGTTTCAAGTAACGGCGTTTCGCGAACGAAACATTTCCCCTCGCCTTACTTTGAAACATAGGTTAAAGACCAAAAAGAGTTAATTAATGTATGAAACAATTATGGTAAGAGTGTTAGGCAGTTGGTAAGACACTCGCGAAGGAATCGCCTTAAAATTTGTAATGGTTAATTTATTAAAAATGGTGGAGCCGAGGGTACTCGAGTGACTTAAGAAAATCAGTAAGCGCAAAACAAGCGTTAGAGTCTAAGTTAGTTAAAGTATAGATTTACAAGTGACTTTGGTTTAATTCCAACTTACTTGTTGTTTATAGGTTACCAGACTCGTCCCGAGCCATTCGTAACCCCCAGTCGCTCAGGCAAGTTTTCTACCCGTTATACTGTTGTTGTGATGAATATATGTATATGCATGATCTTGCGATAAATGCATATTGGTTATTAGCAAATTCTTGCGTTATAGTTTCACGAAAACGGAGACGAACCGGAATAACGTCCGATCTTGTTTCTGGATTGAGTAGAAAAGGGATATATGAAGTTCGTTCTCTTCCTCTGTGCATCTCTGTGATGGGTAAATCTCCATGAAAAAGGGGCAACTTTCGTGTAGTTTGTGATTGGATGTAACTGTTAATATTTTCTCTCGAATAAATCTTTCTCTTAATAGATCTCTTCTTGTTTCTCAATTTTCGGAGAATGTGGCGTTGTATTATTGTAAGTTCTCTGTTCCAAACATGTGATATGGTATATATGCATGCCTGTTTCATATTCTTGATTTATATATCTGTTGGTTCAAATGCTTATAGTTGCATAATACCTATGCTAGAGGATAGCGGTAACTTGCATATACCCTTAGTATAGGGACCCAAAGGTGAAAATATTTTCTAAAACCGGGAGTCGAGGATCCCGAGTAGATTTTGTATATATGGATATATATATATATATACTTATATATATATGGTCATAGTTTTCAAAACTATTAATCGAATAAGGTTTATTCGATTACTTTAACTTTATTTTATTATTGAATATTATTTCGAATATTATTCGAAGGCGTATGACTCCTTTATATTAAATGAATATTATTTTGAATATTCATTCGAGGACTTATGACTCCTTTTATTTATTTATCTGAATATTATTTGAATATTCATTCGAGGGCTTATGACTCTTTTATATTATTTATTGAATATTATTTGAATATTCATTCGAGGGCTTATGACTCAGTTTATATTATTTAATGAATATTATTTGAATATTCATTTGAGGATCTATGACTCCGATTATTTGCTGAGGTATATTCTTTATTTTATTAAAGAATAAGGTGTCAATAATCAAACTTATTTTCGATTATTCAAATAAAGATAGTACTTTCATATAAGTATATCTTTGGTTATTTAATACTCGTTTCAAGTATAAGTTTTAATACTTCTACTTCAATTATTTTTATAAAGATTATTCTTTATGGGAATATTATTTAAATAATAATATTCAGTCATTTTCTAAATATTCTGGGGACTGATTTACTGCATTAAATCAGCTTTACTCCAAACACTCTATAAAGTGTTTTCGAGTCTTCAAAATGATTTTTAAAAGTTAGAGCGGATCCCAAAACTCATTTTTATATTTAAGATCTTCCTTTTTAAGGGGATTTAAATACTCGCTCAAAACCTGAGGCATCCGGCTCTGTGGTGTATTTTATATTCGCAACAAGGTTGCAGTTTTGGTAAATGAATTGATTACTTACCCAACGTTCGGTAAGTAAGTCCATCTATTGAGTCGACATAAGCAACATGGGCTCAGTGGGCGTCCATGATAGTGTAAGTGGCTCAGTGGGAGTCCATCAAATGCATAAGGGGCTGAGTGGAAGTCTAGCATAAGGTCCTATTGAGACCAGGGTGATGACCAGTGGGGAATTCGTCCATCTACTAGTAGAAAAGGTTACTTTTGGGTATCTTTTCCTGATCAGCAAGATATCTGGTTTATGCCAAAATTCTTTTCCTTTCCAAACTTATTGGATATTGCAATTATGTTCATACTTTACATGACAGAGGTTTTCAGGAAATGTATAAAGGAAGATGTATATGTGGATATATATATATATATATCAGACTTAATGAAGTATGTCATAACTTCATTTCCTTTAATAATATTTTAAAGATTTAATCTATTCAAATCTTGTCTTGTAGTCTCATCTATGTGATGAACTGGTAAAAGCTCATTATACTTTGAACAGTGGTAGTTCAAGTAGCTTTATAAATGATATAAGTGTAGTCAAGTATTTGGTAACTTCATCTTTTAAACTTATATCTAATTAATAATTGTCTTATGTATGACAAAGATTTTCAGAAAAATGTTGAGACAAGGTTAGATATATGAGATCACCTTGCAACGATATTTTTTTTATACAATTATACACTGGGACTTTGTGTATATTATGCATGGAAGAGGACTTCCAAGATTTTGAAAAGTATATATGTATATATATATATACTGAATATTTTGCGACTTCATCGCATTAAGATATCAACTTGGTTCATTTCTTTTGACCAAGACTTTCATGAGTACTAAGAGAAGGCTCATATACTATTAATCATTATACATATTATTTTGGTGGGCTTGCTGCTCACCCTTGCTTTCTTCTTTCATCACACAACAACAGATTGAAAGGATGAACAGGACCAAGCTCCCAATTCGCAAGCGATTAGGAGACGTTCCGCAGTTTTCTAGAAGCATTGATGCCGCCGTAGCTGAGGTAGGAACTACCAATAGGCTAGGCTTTCAACTTCTAATGTACCAGATTTATGTATAATTATGAATTGTAATAATGGCAAAGAAATGTAAATTTATTCAGAAAACCTTTTAAGGTGTATTGGCAGATAATTGTGGAATAAAATGACTTGTGGTTATTTTTGGATGTTCATCTCTGAGACTATAACGTATGGTGTGTGTGTTTATTGTGGGGTCATAGTACAGAGTAGTTGAGTAATTATTAAGATTGGGTGTTATTAAGGGAAATGGAACTCGTGACAACCCGGATCCCCGACCCCGGATTTGGGGGTGTTACAGAAATGGTATCAGAGCTAAGCGTTATAAACCTCAGAGATGATGTGACGTTAGGATAATAAGTTCACTAAGATAATAAGAACTCTTTCCAAGTTCATAGTCGGGCTACCTAACGTAGTACTGACAGTTAAAACCCTTATGGGAACCCTTATAAATATCGTGATAGGAGCGTAGTTCGTTATCGTATATGGTAGCGGGACTCCGAACCCTGAGGTTGAGGAGCAACAGCGCGATGATGTTTTATTACTAATTGGAGATCGGATTGTGGATCCGATAGAGTGTCCTAATGCAGGACCGGATGATGTTGATATTGAGGATGTAGCGGTTGAGGATGTTGTCCTAGAAGGGATAGTTGTTGAGGAGGATCCCATGGAGGATCCTGACAAGTTTGGATAAAGGACCACTGATGAATTGATGACCATGGTTAGGTCGACTACCAGAGGTAGGATTGGCCGGTCACTACCGGAGGTTCGTTCAAGTTTGTGAAGATAGTAGCCCCTTTAACGCGGCTTACTCGTAAGACTGAGAAGTTTGAATGGATAAAGAAATGTGAGAACAGCTTTCAAGAACTGAAGCAGAGGTTGGTGATGGCCCCTATGCTGGCGTTGCCGGATGGAAAAGGAGATTTTGTGAAGTGTAGTGACGCTTCGCACAAGGGCTTAGGGTGCGTGCTTATGCAGCACGGTAAGGTAATCGCGTACATGTCAAGACAATTAAGGTAATATGAAATTCGATATCCCCGCCCATGAGCTTAGGCTCATGGCAATAGTTTTACCCTAAAGATTGGAGGCACTACTTGTATGGAGAGAAGTGCGAGAATTACCTAAGCCATAAGTGCTCTAGTATATTTTCACGTAGAAAGAGCTCAACATATGCCAGAGGAGGCAGTTAGAGCTAATCAAGAATAATGATTGGGAGATTCTTTATCATTCGGGGAAAGCCAATGTGGTGGCTGATGCCCTTAGTAAAAAGGAGAGACTCAAGATGATAATGTCTTTGGGAGAGTTTATAAGAGATTTTGGAAATAGTAGTGAAGGTAACCGGAGCCGGTACCGAAAAGCTGTTTGAGATAGCAATACAGCCCGAATTATTGGAAAAGAACATATTGTGCCAGTAAAAGTGATGAATGAAGGCAGAGAGCCAACAAATAGATATGAGATTAATACCGAGAGAGATGATAAGGGAATAATGAGGTATTCCTATAGAATTTGGGTTCCAAATGTTTAAGAGCTTAAAGATGAAATCTTAGATGAAAGCTAGTTTGAGGAATAAGAGTTAGAGCAAACCCTGAACGTGATAGTCAGGGAGGTTGCCACCAAGACAAAAGGAACCCATAACATGATGAAGTGGAAAATGAGGATTTAAATTATGTAAGATGACCCCAATTATGGGGAGTAGGAAGAAATATTTAGACTGAGGAAACAAAAGTCAAGTAAGGAAAGGAGACCCGAGATGGTACCCCTATACGGCAATTCATGGACCTGTCTAAAGAGAACTTAGACTATTATCCCCAACCACCACCCTGAGGAGACAGTGCGGTGGGAAATTCTTTCATGACCTTTAAGTCGCTAAGCTCTCAGAGTTCCAAGGAACAAGCTGACCCAGTCGAGGCAAGAGCCTGGCTAAAGGAAATAGATGAATCATTGGAGATTCTAAATGATGGATGAATCACAAAAGACTGTTTTTGTCACTTACCCTTCTAAGAGAGAGGCCACCCACTGGTGAAAGACCAAGAAAGGCATGGAGCCAGAGATTATAATAAACTGATTAAAGTTTAGTCAATTGTTTTCGGGAAAGTAATTCCCAAGGTTATGGAGATAGTGTAAAAGCTTTAGAGCCAGAACAAAGGCGGACGAGTATGATGAATTATGAATCTAAGTTGTAAAAGTTATCAAGATTCGTTCTGAGGACACGAATCCAGAATGACGGGATGTTTGAAATCAATGCTTATGTGGTGTTGGTTCATGAAATAATGATAAGAGAAAGGAAAATAAAAAGAAACTGAAGTGGAAAGGAATATAAAGGCAATAGAGTTTGAGGTATGATAAAGGAGTTGGGTATGAGGAAACCCTAAAGACTCGTAGCAATAGAAATAGAAAAGTATGCATTCGTCAGGATGAGGGTGATTCACCATGAGTTAAAATTGATGGTTGAAGGCATAAGAGATACATATATTTTATCCCCTGTAAGTTGGGCGGATTCGAGGAAACCTTGAAACAGTTCGAAGGATAAATAATGAGACGCGGATAGACTGAGGAGACAAGGAAGTAAGAAATTAGGAAAATTGGATGAAGGAAGTGACCTTCAAGAATGTGAAGTGTAAGACCGGTGGCTTGATACCCAGAAAGGGAGACGCCAGGTATGAAAGATATCCCAATATTGAGGTGACTGTTGAGATAAACAATAAAAGTAAATAAGGAATTATTAAGAAGAAGTTCACGTTGAACATGACCAATATCTTCCAGAACCTCCATGTTATCATTACCAAATCAGGAAAGAAAAGCGGATGACCATTGTTATCTTTTGGAGGCCATATGGATTGACCTCAATTTGAATAAGGATGCTATTATGAAGTTAGGTATAGACTATCGAGGTGGGAATGATGAATAAGATAATCTATCAAGGATATATGACTTGATTTATCCGTGGAAGGATGCAGGTACCTTTTAAAGGTGGAATTAAGGATAGAACATTGGTAACTTAAAATGAATCCTAGGGGACTGCATAAAGGTTGGCATGTCACCCTTAATAGGGACAGTATGAGTTGTGACAGTATGATTGGGAAAGGGTTAAGGTAACAACAACCTTTAAGAATCAATGGAGAAATTTTTCAGAAGTATATAGACAATGGTTCTACTATTAGTAAATGGTATTGTGATATCCCCTGTATCTAGGGAATACTGGAGGAACGATTGAAGGATAACCTTAGAGGTTTTACAAGGAGAAAGGTAATATTCAAAATTCTCAAGAATAAAAATGTTGATAAAAGAAATATGACGTAATTATAATGAAGCCAAGTGGGGCACGTGTTAAACCACGAGAAAGTATGGATCGAACCAGTAAAGGTCGAAATTGTTCCAGGCAATTAGGACTTAAGATAAAAGATGTTCTAAGTATAATTGAGAGTCAGTCGTGACAGTGATTAACCTCTAAAGACTGAGGCAATAACTTATGGAAAAATGGTGATTTTTTTTTTACTTATCAGATTTTAAGGAAAACATCTTCACTCAAGCAGTGATCGGAAATAGGGTAGAAAATTTGTGAAAGTGGTTAAAATGAAATTGACTGTAAGGAAATTTTACTATCAGGAAAGGCCAAAGAGGTGGCCGACACTTTAAAGGTAAGAGGATAATTATAGGCGCTTGTGCCAAAATAATACAGTGAGGATGGTTAAAACTGTGAAGGTTATATTATGGTTTGGAAGATTGACATTCCTTCTGATGACTGTGCAATACCCAACCGTAATAGTAGTTGGTAAAGGTTTAATTCGTGTAATCGCCATGAGCGGGCTATCTATCTTAGGAGGTCCTATCTTGAGATAAGCCAGGACCATGTTTCAAAAAGGACTAGACGAACCTTTGAGTTAAGTCTTCTATTTAAGGCATATGATTAAGAATGGTATTAACCTACTATCGTTGCTTTGATTGAAACTCTTCTGCAATTTTATCTACTTCATGTCATGAAAGTACGTCAGAGTTTGGAGTGTTCTTCATGAATTGTGATTGGTGGTTATGTTAACTCCTTAGGAGAATTAGATACGAGATGTATGGACTCCGTATGGTTAGCTATTAAGACTTCATGGAAAGTGAATGACTACAGTAGGTCAGTGGTGGACCATAGTAAGGCAGCAATGATTCTGCGAGTAATGAGTTGATTACAACCGTGATAGTTGTATTGGAATGGGTGTTGAGATT
Source organism: Apium graveolens (assembly GCF_009905375.1). Classification (NCBI taxonomy): domain Eukaryota; kingdom Viridiplantae; phylum Streptophyta; class Magnoliopsida; order Apiales; family Apiaceae; genus Apium; species Apium graveolens. Next base: position 99,285,779 of record NC_133655.1, on the reverse strand, counting down.
GAGTACCACTAATCGGGTCGTGGTAGTGTATAATTTATCATTGATAGACTAATTAAGTAGAGTATCTACCTAGTGAATAATTATTCTTTCTTATCAATAGAGAGTCATATTATTATACGAGGAAGGTTGCGGTGCAAGCATAGAATTCTAGTAACGATGATGTATAGAATGAGATCCCAGATTCGATTTTCGATGTCGAGGGAGTTTCAAAGGTGATTATGTATAAGCTCGAGGAAGAGTGTGGGTCCATAGAATGATGGACGGGATAGCGAAAATATTTAGGCATGGGAAATACGAGGCTATAATGCTTGATGCTGATATAAATACGTATATGTTTTGTTCTCCTATGACAAACCTCTATAGTTCAGAGGTAGGTTCCAAGCCAGATATTTTGTGGCAGTATATTTTTTTCATATATACAATTCTCTTCAATTCGTTCTTTTCTCTTCTTTTCATTTCATGTAAGCTGAGAAGAACAACCCTTCCAGAAGGGGAGGTATTGCCGAATGACTATCTATCTGTGTGATAGAAGCTGAGTAGGATACCAGCTATTGTTTAATTGCTTGTCAAGTACTAAAGGCTGGCCACCTTCCGTACTAACTAAGCGATATAACAAGTGTTCATGATCATAGTGATCTCTCAACAAATTCCTTTACTTCTATTTGATTGATCAAATTTTGGAAAATAGAAATAACTGAAAAAGGAGTAATAAAGTGGTGGTAGTATGCGGAATGGAAACACATTCGTGATACTAAGGTTGACGTGGTTATTAAAAGGTTATAGAACGCTAACGAGCAAAAGTATAACCAGTATAATATTATGTATGGAAGGTAGTAGCAATTACGAACTGGAAAGAATGGGTATTGTAAAGCAAAAGCTCTAATGTTAGAAGCTATGATGAAAGTCTGTGCAATAGACTTGAAAGAATTTGGAATGATCACTTAACGCGGATTGAGTTTTCTTAAGACAATAGATCATATGTCAGTATTGAGATATCGCCTTATGAGATCCTTGAGGGAAGACAATGTCGATCTCCCTTATGTTAGGATGAAGTTGTAGAGCGCAAGATGCTCAGACCCGCAGTAGTCCAAAGGACCAAGGATATGATAGATCTAATCAGAGGACGGCTGGTAGTAGCCCAAGATGGACATGATAAGTATGTTGATTTGGCACGAAAGGATAAAGAGTATGAAATAGAGGACCTAGTAATGTTATAGATATCCCTTGGAAAGGATTGATGAGGTTCGGAAAGAAAGGAAAGCTAAGTCTACAATTTGTTGGACCCTTGGATATATTAAGACGTTTGGGAAGTTAGCATATGAGCTAGCCCTAACCCAGAACATGTAGCGAGTCATAACGCGTTTCACGTATCAATGTTAAGGAAGTGTAATTCAGATGCCAGATAAATAGAGGCATATGAGCGCATAGATATGCAACCCGACGTAACCTATATGGAGCAACCAGGAAGGGTTATAGAGTGAAAAGAAACAAGTGCTTAGGAGAAGGGTTATCAAACTAGTATGAGTTTGATGGTAGAACCACAATGTGGGAAAATTGACTTGAGAGTTAGAAAGTGCAATACTAAGAAAGTATCCCTATTCATTTCTATCTGATTCCGGGACGGAATCCTTTTAAGGAGGGGAGACTGTAATAACCCCAATTTTTGGAAAATTTTGAAACCCTTATGAATAGTGTTTTTGCTGAACGAGAAAACTTTTCATGCCACGCTATGTAGGGGTTCTGTTATTGATCTTATGGGATATTATTAGTACTCTATGTGGTATATAAGTGTATGTAAAGATCGTCAGAATCCAATTCCGAACACTTTGATTTTTCCCGGAAATCCACAAGATACGGAGAGAATTGAGTATAAGGTAACAGGATAAAAAGGATTGAAATTAAAGGATTATAGGAGAGGATCATAAAAGGAATATAATATATTGAGAAAGGTTAAGGGAACCTAAGTAATAAGATCCCGGGTATGATCCCTCAAACAATAAACGAGAACGAAAGATAAGCGAACCGTAAAACAAATAAGTGACCAAGAGACAAGCTTGTACAAGAAGCCAGGGATTGTGACATCATCAAACCACAAGGTGTGGACAAGTGGGAGCATTATGACATGTGCAAGGTGACACAAGCATGACATAGAAGGGAAGGAAGTGTGGTTGAATTATAACCACACAAAATCAAGGTTAATTAAGTCATTAACCAAAAACAACACAAAAATCAACCAACCAAGCAAATCATTTCATTTTCATCAAACAAAACACAAAAATCTCTTTCTTCCCAAGCTAGCTCTCGGCCCATTTCTTAAAATTTGAAGATCCAAGCTCCACCACTTACTATTTAGCAAGGTAATTATCTAAGCTTCCCCATGGATAGTTACATACTTCCTATAAGTTTAAGCTTCTAATTCCAAGCCAATCTTTTTCTATAAATCAAGGAAGAAGATGGTGAATAGTAACCTTCAAGAAATAACTTTAGTTTTCTTGAATTTTTATGAAAGATTAAGGTTATACAAGCAAGGATCAAGGTTCTTTAGGCATTCAAAGCTCTTGTGTTGTGTTAAAAAGCTTCAAGGAAGGTATAATCTCTTAACCAAGCTTTGTTATTGAATGTTAAGAGCATAATATGAGTATTTTAGTTCATGAGAGGCTTGATGGTTGTGTATGTAGAGATTAGTGAGTTTTGGGATGTTGTTGGATTGGTAAATGTTGTTGTTTTGATTAAAAGAACTTAAGTATGGTTAAAGTTAAGCTTAGGCATAAGTATGAATGTTAAACTTGAATTGGTTGGGGCTGTTATGATGTGGTTTGGATGGATGTTGGTTGTATGATTGATTTGAGGTTGAATTGTGATGGTTTTTGAATGGTTTAAATTTGGGAAATCGCGTAAACATAGCCGTCGTAACGTCCGATTTTCTTTAGACTGTTTTTGTGCATAACATTAGGACCCGAGAACCCCCTGCTAGATTATGACCATTGCCATTTCTAGATAGCTCGTGTTACGAGCTTCGTTTTGATATGTAGTTCGTTCAATTCCGATGCACGGTTTAGGAGAAACGACCGTTTCAAGTAACGGCGTTTCGCGAACGAAACATTTCCCCTCGCCTTACTTTGAAACATAGGTTAAAGACCAAAAAGGGTTAATTAATGTATGAAACAATTATGGTAAGAGTGTTAGGCAGTTGGTAAGACACTCGCGAAGGAATCGCCTTAAAATTCGTAATGGTTAATTTATTAAAAATGGTGGAGCCGAGGGTACTCGAGTGACTTAAGAAAATCATAAGCGCAAAACAAGCGTTAGAGTCTAAGTTAGTTAAAGTATAGATTTACAAGTGACTTTGGTTTAATTCCAACTTACTTGTTGTTTATAGGTTACCAGACTCGTCCTGAGCCATTCGTAACCCCCAGTCGCTCAGGCAAGTTTTCTACCCGTTATATTGTTGTTGTGATGAATATATGTATATGCATGATCTTGCGATAAATGCATATTGGTTATTAGCAAATTCTTGCGTTATATTGTAGCATGTGATATGGTATATATGCATGCCTGTTTCATATTCTTGATTTATATATCTGTTGGTTCAAATGCTTATAGTTGCATAATACCTATGCTAGAGGATAGCGGTAACTTGCATATACCCTTAGTATAGGGACCCAAAGGTGAAAATATTTTCTAAAACCGGGAGTCGAGGATCCCGAGTAGATTTTGTATATATGGATATATATATATATACTTATATATATATATGGTCATAGTTTTCAAAACTATTAATCGAATAAGGTTTATTCGATTACTTTAACTTTATTTTATTATTGAATATTATTTCGAATATTATTCGAAGGCGTATGACTCCTTTATATTAAATGAATATTATTTTGAATATTCATTCGAGGGCTTATGACTCCTTTTATTTATTTATCTGAATATTATTTGAATATTCATTCGAGGGCTTATGACTCTTTTATATTATTTATTGAATATTATTTGAATATTCATTCGAGGGCTTATGACTCAGTTTATATTATTTAATGAATATTATTTGAATATTCATTTGAGGATCTATGACTCCGATTATTTGCTGAGGTATATTCTTTATTTTATTAAAGAATAAGGTGTCAATAATCAAACTTATTTTCGATTATTCAAATAAAGATAGTACTTTCATATAAGTATATCTTTGGTTATTTAATACTCGTTTCAAGTATAAGTTTTAATACTTCTACTTCAATTATTTTTATAAAGATTATTCTTTATGGGAATATTATTTAAATAATAATATTCAGTCATTTTCTAAATATTCTGGGGACTGATTTACTGCATTAAATCAGCTTTACTCCAAACACTCTATAAAGTGTTTTCGAGTCTTCAAAATGATTTTTAAAAGTTAGAGCGGATCCCGAAACTCATTTTTATATTTAAGATCTTCCTTTTTAAGGGGATTTAAATACTCGCTCAAAACCTGAGGGATCCAGCTCTGTGGTGTATTTTATATTCGCAACAAGGTTGCAGTTTTGGTAAATGAATTGATTACTTACCCAACGTTCGGGAAGTAAGTCCATCTATTGAGTCGGCATAAGCAACATGGGCTCAGTGGGCGTCCATGATAGTGTAAGTGGCTCAGTGGGAGTCCATCAAATGCATAAGTGGCTGAGTGGCAGTCCAGCATAAGGTCCTATTGAGACCAGGGTGATGACCAGTGGGGAATTCGTCCATCTACTAGTAGAAAAGGTTACTTTTGGGTATCTTTTCCTGATCAGCAAGATATCTGGTTTATGCCAAAATTCTTTTCCTTTCCAAACTTATTGGATATTGCAATTCTGTTCATACTTTACATGACAGAGGTTTTCAGGAAATGTATAAAGGAAGATGTATATGTGGATATATATATATATATATATATATATATATCAGACTTAATGAAGTATGTCATAAACTCATTTCCTTTAATAATATTTTAAAGATTTAATCTATTCAAATCTTGTCTTGTAGTCTCATCTATGTGATGAACAGGTAAAAGCTCATTATACTTTGAACAGTGGTAGTTCAAGTAGCTTTATAAATGATATAAGTGTAGTCAAGTATTTGGTAACTTCATCTTTTAAACTTATATCTAATTAATAATTGTCTTATGTATGACAAAGATTTTCAGAAAAACGTTGAGACAAGGTTAGATATATGAGATCACCTTGCAACGATATTTTTTTTATACAGTTATACACTGGCACTTTGTGTATATTATGCATGGAAGAGGACTTCCAAGATTTTGAAAAGTATATATGTATATATATATATACTGAATATTTTGCGACTTCATCGCATTAAGATATCAACTTGGTTCATTTCTTTTGACCAAGACTTTCATGAGTACTAAGAGAAGGCTCATATACTATTAATCATTATACATATTATTTTGGTGGGCTTGCTGCTCACCCTTGCTTTCTTCTTTCATCACACAACAACAGATAGAAAGGATGAACAGGACCAAGCTCCCGATTCGCAAGCGATTAGGAGACGTTCCGCAGTTTTCTAGAAGCATTGATGCCGCCGTAGCTGAGGTAGGAACTACCAATAGGCTAGGCTTTCAACTTCTAATGTACCAGATTTATGTATAATTATGAATTGTAATAATGGCAAAGAAATGTAAATTTATTCAGAAAACCTTTTAAGGTGTATTGGCAGATAATTGTGGAATAAAATGACTTGTGGTTATTTTTGGATGTTCATCTCTGAGACTATAACGTATGGTGTGTGTGTTTATTGTGGGGTCATAGTACAGAGTAGTTGAGTAATTATTAAGATTGGATGTTATTAAGGGAAATGGAACTCGTGACAACCCGGATCCCCGACCCCGGATTTGGGGGTGTTACAATCAAAGTGACTTTCATAAAGTAGCTTTGTGAGTGGGTCTGCTATGTTGTTATGTGTGTCAACTCTAATTCAATACAATATAAGAAATGTTATCGCGCTCCCACTAACCCTTTTATAGACGCATGGTTCATCTACGTTTTCGATAAAATCAAACTCTTTGATTATCTCATCAAAACGAATGTTCCATCTTTCGAGAAGCTTGCTTTAAACCACATTAATCGCAAGCAAAATCCGAACTGATTTTAACAGGGCTTCATGTAAAAAGTTTCATCAAAGTCAATCCATTGCCTTTATTTGAATCCTTTTCCCAAAAGCCTGGCCTTATAGGTCTCCACCTGGCCATCTGCTATAATCTATCTTTTGTATACCGTATACATAGATTCCATTCTGGATTTCATGGCACTATGCCATTTCTCTGAGTCAACACTACTCATAGCCTCATTATAGGTCACAGGGTCATCATCATCAATTGATTGACAACTCATTGTCATTCTCAATGACAAGGCCATATTACCTCTCAGGTTGGCGAGACACTCTCCCTGATCTATGAATGGGCTGTTCCATAAAAGGTTGTTCAGTCAGAACAGGTGTTTCCACTTGATCCGTAGTAGTTTGTGCTTCTTGAACTTCATTAAGTTCAATTTTGCTCCCACTGTTTCCTTCAAGGATAAACTCCTTTTCCAAGAAGGTAGCATGTCTGGAGACAAACACCTGATGATCAGTGTAAAAGTAATACCCTAAAGTCTCTTTAGGATATCCCACAAAACTACATTTTCCGGATCGATATTCCAGCTTATCTGGGTCAACTTTCTTGACATAAGCTGGACATCCCCAAATCTTAACGTGTTTAAGTCTCGGTTTCCTTTCTTTCCATATCTCATACGAAGTTTGAGGAACAGATTTTGGAAAGCACCTTATTCAGTTAATATGCTGAGGTTTCCAATGCATAACCCCATAGGAATACTGGAAGATTTGCATAGCTCATCATGGACCGAACTATGTCTAACAAAGTTCGATTTCTCCTTTCAGATACCAATCTGGAGGCGTCCACTGAGAGACTATACAATTTACTTTGAGATAATCTAGAAACACTCCATTCAAGTATTCACCACCTCGATCTAATCGAAGAATTATAATACTATATTTGGTTTGTTTCTCCACTTCATATTTATATTCTTTGAACTTTTCAAAGGCCTCAGACTTGTGTTTCATCAAACACATATCCAAATCTAGATCTATTATTCATGAAAGTAATGAAGTATGAAATCCACCCATGGCTTGCGTAGACATTGGTCCACATACATCTGTGTGTACCAATCCTAGCAAATTTGCAGTCCTCTCTCCATGTCTACTAAATGGAGACTGCAGTGCCACAATGAAGTGAGATTTTCATCATCCCTTTTCTTTTATTAGTTTGTTCAATCTGAAGTAAATTATGTCACATATATACAGACCATTATTTAAAGTACCACGTCCATAAAGAATATTATCTCTATGAATAGAACATTCATTATTCTCAATAATAAATAAAAAATCCACCCAAGTCTAACATGGGAATAATATTCCTCACAATCGAGGGAACAAAATAACAATTATTTCAAACAATAGTCTTGCCCGTAGGCCTATGTAAATGAAACGATTCTACATCTACAGCAGCAACTCTTGCTCCATTTCCATCAGTAGAATCACCTCCTCTTCCTCAAGAGTCCTACTTCTCCTTGGTCCCTGCAACAATTGCAGATTTGAGAACCACAGGCGGTATCTAATACCCAGGTAGAAATGACATATTCACTTCTATCATGAACATACCTGAATCAGAAGCAGTAGTCTCACTACCCTTCTTCTTCAATTCTGCAAGGTAAACCTTGCAGTTCCTCTTCCAGTGCCCCACCTTGTTACAGTGAAAGCAAACAACTTTGCTCTTGGGGTCTTCAGCTTTTGGTGGAACCGGCATTTTCTCACCTACTTTCTTCTTCTTGGAAGAGTTCCTCTTCCTTTTCTTAGGATTGGAACCTTCACCAATTAGAAGAACAGAACTCTTCTTAGGGGGAAATTCGATTCCGCAGTCTTCAACATGTTGTGGAGTTCAGGAAGGCTGACATCCAACTTATTCATGTGAAAGTTCACAACAAACTGCGAGAACGAACTCGGAAGCGATTGCAAGACCAGGTCTTGGCTCAGCTCCCCATCCATGACAAAACCAAGTTGTCCAAGACGTTCAATCAGATTGATCATCTTAAGTACATGGTCATTCACAGATGATCCCTCAGACATCCTACAACCGAACAACTCCTTTGATATCTCATATCGAGCTGTCCTCCCCGCCACATCATACAACTCTTGTAGATGTATTAGGATAGTGTGATCATCCATATGCTCATGTTGCTTCTGTAGCTCAATGTTCATGGAAGCTAGCATGATGCATTGAGCAACATTTGCATCATCTATCCACTTACGATACACAACATGTTCATCATTATGTGCATCACTAGCAGGTTCAGTAGGCTTAGGTGAGTCAATCACGTATTCCAGCTTCTCAATCCTGAGAACAATTCTCAAGTTTCGAAGCCAGTCAGCATAATTAGGACCAGTCAATTTGTGAGCATCTAGTATGCTCCTGAGTGATAGTGCAGAAGACATAACGTACAAAGTAAATCTGTAAATGATAAACACATAACAACACTTAGCAAATATTCGATTTCATTTCAAAACACTATATGAATCGGGTCTTTATTCATAAGTGGCTCCCACTAGTTTTCCTAATTTATTCAACCCCCTACGTGAAAAATTAAGCATTCATAATGCTAGTGGGAATAGGGATCCTACATTCCATTACACAACCCCGGTTGTGGCACGAAACGCCATGTAATGTTCAATAGGCAGACAACTCTTGTCAATTACATCTTATGTTATTCCCTAATCAAACTTTAGCCTCTTAAATAATTAAGTCACGGCTGTGGCACGACAAACTCAATATTCTAAGTCAAGTCTAACCCAACATTCCGTACAATTGAATCAGTCCCCAAAGGCCCACGGCTGTGGCACGTAACGACCTTTAGATTCTTATTCAATGTACACATCTCTATGTAATAGACAAGTATTTCTTATTTCGAAATCAAAGCCCTCGGCTGTGGCACGAAACGACAATGATTCAAAAATAAGAACTACTTTCTACCATGTTGGAAGGCTATGACCGACACAAGCCCGTTGTGTCATTGGCCAATTACTACTTGATATTATTTAATTTTAGAGGGATTATATTACGTTACAATCATAATCATATTATAAAGAGATTCTTCCTTTTAAATTAAATATTTCAAATCAATAATCAATAATCAGATGATTCCCAGATCGGGTGGAGCATTGTCAAGAGGCGTCACTTAATAACCCTTTCTTACAGATAGAAATCTGTTGTTGATAGAATCATCCTTTCTCTCATATCGAAAATTCATATTCAATTACGTGTTTCATAAACACAAGAATCTCATGATTGTATTCATAATATTGTTATTAAGGTTATGAACCAATTTCACTATACTAGGTTGTCTAACAAACGCCTTATGTTCATTCAAGTTCACCTAAATCTATCATCGCATGATAAACTAAGCATATATCACATATATAAACATGAATAAACATCAAGGTAGGTATGTTACATCATCTAGCACAATAGTCTAAGCATTATACATCTCTATGTATCACATGAAGCATTTAAAATCAATTCAAACGATCAAAAACAACTTTAAAACACTTCATGGAAATATAAACAGTTCAAAACTTTTATATAAACTAAAATTGATCACTCCATTAGATCCGTCTCGAAAAAACGAATCCAACGGTATATTGCACGCCTAAAACGGAGTTACGAAACTCCCAGAAAACCAATTTTAAAATCAACAGAAGGGTTGTAACGCATTACAGGAACGCGTTACAAGCCCTGTAACGCATTCCGGTGATGCGTTACACCCCTTTTAAGCCATTATAGGGTGTAACGCATTCCGTGAATGCGCCACAGGTGTGTAACGCATTCCCGGAATGCGTTACACCTCTATTTTTTTTTATTTTTTTATTTTTTCAGCAGCCGCCATTCTTCTTCCTCGGAAAACGTGCATGTCAGACCTGACTGTTCCTTGCTTCTTTCTTCCGTGCACAGCAGCACAGAAACAATAGCAGAGTACAACAGATTACAGATATATACATATATACAAACAATTTTTATATATATATATATATATGATTTATTTAATTACGAATTTAATTGTAAAATTTCAAAAATTCATAATAAAAAATCTATACATCCTAAAATTATGAAAAAATACCCAGACGATCTACAACACTTGTAGAACCCAGATCAACATTCAAAATTATTATGAGAAACGATTTCTCATCAGACAAAATTAATCCATGATATAACTTGTAAAAATCATAATTAATTCATACAAGCACATAAAATTCTGAAATTTTTACCACAGATCTATATGCATACAACCTATGCTCTGATACCATTGTTGGATTTTTAATCGCAGCGGGGCGTGGAAAAACACTTTTACACATACAAAATCCAAATAAAAGCATATAAATCGTGAATAAAAATTCGAGGGATCGAATCTAACCTTTTAAAATAATTCGGAGACAACGATCAGAGATTCTTAGCAGTTGCTCCTCAAGTGTGAAGCACTCCACCGGTATCCACCAAGAAAACGATGTTAAGGAGGAGGAAGAAGGTGGAGAGAATTGGGTTTTCCAAACTTTTTGGGTTTTCGGGTTCGATAGGGTTAGAATAAAATAGGGTCTATAATAGTGTATTTATAGGCACAATTTTCAGCTGAAATTTTCCCATAAATAATATTATTATTATCCCAATTATTATTCTCATTAATAATTAAAACACCTTTTAATCATTAATCCTTTTTCTAAACACTTTAGAAATAATTCTCTCTCTTGATTTAATTTCCAAAAATTAAATCCTTTAATTAATAATATTAAGAACTTTTCTTAAATAATTTATAATCAATTAAATCTAATTTAATCAATTATTAAATTTGCCAATTAATTATTTATTTCATAAATAAATAATTATTAGCCATTATTAATTAATTCCTCCACCATTAAATCATTCTCTTTTTATGGTGTGACCCTGTAGGTTCAATATTAAGCCGGTAGTAGAAATAAATAATAATAAAACTATTTTATCATTATTTATATAAATTCTCTAATTTATTAAATATGATTAATTAATTAATCACATTTATTCTACATCATGAGTGATGCTTCTCAACATATCGCGACTATCCGGATAATATGAATTCACTGCTTAGAATACCAAGAACCTGTCAGTGAATAGTTATCGTACAATAAACTCCTTCTACCCTACAATGTCCCGATTAAATACAAGGCATGGATCTCGTGTCAAGCCTATCTAATTCAATCACTTGCTTACCATTTACTATGCGTAGTTCTATGCAAATTAGAAACTCCTTTCTAATTTCATTCACTCTGGCCAGAGATTCCTGAACTAGCATAAGTGGATCAGCCTTGAACATTCGCTTCCTTCACTGGAAGGGGTAGATCCTTTATTGATCATACACTATCTTCGTGTACAAATTCCTATACCCAGAAGAGCCCTAATAATTGTCCCTGGAGACTAAGAACTAAACCAAAACATAGTTCAGTGTACACAAGATGACTATGATGACCTCAAGTCTAAGGATACTTGTACAACTATCACTAAGTGAACAACTGCTAACACGTGAGTGAACTCCATCAGTTGTTCAGCTGTGCGAGTCATGTTCAGTGAACTTATTCTATAATAAGCACCTACATACTAGCTATAGTATCACCACACAAATGTCTATGAGAACAGACATCCTTCATAATGAAGCAAGCATAGTATGTATCGATCTTTGCGGATTATTAATTACCAGTTAGTAATCCTATGACCAGGAACTATTTAAGTTTAGAGTTATCATCCTTTTAGGTCTCACTATTATGATCTCATCATAATCCATAAAAAGCTTTACTCTAAACTATGGTATATCTTATTTAAACACTTAAATAGATAAAGCCCGTAATAAAAACAAAACAAGTCTTTATTAATTTCAATGAAATCAAAACAGATTACATAAAGAGTTATTCCTAAATCCTAATACTTGATTGGACTTAGGACATATTCCTTTCATACTCATCCTGTTTCAGCCTATCAATTATTGGCTGCTCAGGGCAATGTGGAGGCAAAACAGACATTAAATATTGTACACACTTCAGAATCTCTTCTCAGAGACAATGCTGCTGTTAACAAGCTGCCTTCTCAAGCTGGTGAGCCATCTGAAGAATTTGGAGTAAATTCTAATGATGATGACTCTGATTCTTTGGATGAGAGCATGAACTTAGGGGGAGTAGCAGGCCCAAGTTCTGTTCCAGATCTTCCTGAATGGGCATGGGCAAAAGCATCAACACCAGGAGAGTTTGGTGTCACTTTGGTCAGACAAGTCATGACAATTCAGAAGGCCCTTCACGAGACTAAAGATGCTGGTACCAAGGCAATTCTTCAAGCTCATCTGGAATCTCTGCATCTCCTGCAGTTGCAGCACTTCAAACAGAATCTAAGTGTGGATGAGCTCAAGCAGGATATTGCTGATCTAAAATCCTACAATGCTGAGAAGTTGGATTCAGTCATACCTTATGGTACTATGCAAGATTTGTTGGGGAGACTAGGAAAGAATCTGATGCTGACAAGAGACTGGCCAGATTGGAAACCAGAGTTCAGATCATTGAAGACTCAATGTTCACCATTCTTCAGAATCAACAAACTCAAACAAATCTACTCATGGAGCTGGAAAATGCACAGGGCTTGACCCCTACCCTTGATGATAACAAAAAGGGGGAGAATATAGGGGAAGGGGAAGGAGAGCCATCAATAACAGTTCAAATTTCTCAAGTGCTAGTTTCTGCCATCACCACTTCTCCAATTATTCAAATCAAAGAAAAGCTTGATGGAATTGATCTAATCCAGATAGCAGTAGCTGAATTGCAAATCAAAGAGAAAAGGAAGAAGATTGATGAAAAGATGCAACAAATATTTGGTTCTACAACTTCTCAATCACAATCTGTGAAGCATAGCATAAAAGTGGAATCAATTATTATGGAGCTCAAGCCAGTAGGGAGGAATAAGGTTGGAGAGACTTCTTCCAAGGATCTGAAACATATGGTTCTCAAGCCCAACAACAGATCCAATAACGACTCTACAAAGAATCCTCTGAAAGAAGTGGATTTTCCTCTTCCAAAGGCTGATGAAGACAAGCTTTTGGGTAGAAGTATCTCAAAACTCAAAGAGACCATGGATGTGGCTGTAAGGAGGAACATAGCTATTATCTTCAGAGAGGGAAAGAGCATATGTGTGATGCAAGGACATCCCAAATTCTCAATAGCCAAGAGGGAAGAAACCAGAAGGTTGAAGGAAGAAGCCAAACAGCTAAAGGCTGACAAAAGAGCACAAACAAAGCTTGAAAAATAGCTAAAGTCAAGTCAGGCTGAAGAACAGAAAGAAATTGAAGACAAAAGTGAAGATGAAGCTATGGGGGACATGGTTGATACTGATATGGAGGAAAGAAGTAAGGGAAGAGAAGAATGGCAAAAAGGAAACAGAAAGAAGGTCAATGCAAAGAGAAAGATGGTAGATGAAACTGAAGAAACCCAATCAATATCCAAACCACTACCCTCTATTCCTGAACCCATTGTGCCTGACCCCTTCATGAACATTCATGGTGAAACAATCATTCCCAAGGAGGAACCAATTGATTGGGACACCATCAAATTGCCCACCTTCCTAACCTCTTCTCCACCATCAAAGAAGCAGAAAAGAAGAATCAAATCAATACCCTCTAAAGCCTCAATCAAATTCACACAGAAGCCTAAGCCTAAGCCTCAAGGCTCTAAGGATGATTATGTTCACATCTGTGACATAAAAGAATTTTCAGACATTGAACTCTATCTGGATGAGCTGAAGGAAGTAAGGGGAATAGCTGCCTACAGACAGCTACCAGAAAGACTAGTGTTCAAATACAAAGGAGATGGGGAAAGAACTTGGCCTCTTTACAGAATTCTGAATGAAGGCTACTCTACCTTGATTAGAGTCTACTCAGCCATACAAAGGGATTCTGGCTTTACCAGGACTGCCAAGACTGAGATTCTCAACAAGATTGCCAACATAAGGAAAACTTGGAGGGAGCCCAATGCTTTGCCTAGAACATTACTCATTCAAGAAAGAGGAATTACAATTCATAAATCACCTCATTGGCTGATGGAGTTCAGAGACAATAAAAGAGTCAGAAGATTTTTCAGAATTGAAGATCAGCTCAAGATTGCCAGTAATGAAACTCTCAAGGATATGCAATCTAAGTTAGACATCAATGAAGAAGATGAAGCTGAATTCTACAGACAACTTCTACTTCAAATAGAGGAGAATGACAGGAGGCTAGGAAAGAAAACAAGGAATCAAAGGAAAAGAAACTAATCTGCTCAGGCTAAAGGAGCACCCTTGGAAACAATGTAACTCTTCAATTCCATCTCAGCATACACATTTTTGTAGAACTTTTGAATTTCTGCTTTATTACAGTTTATATATTTGTCAAGTGTTTTGTTATCATCAAGCTAAACCCAAATTTATGCCTGCAGTTCTAGTAGACATAAGTAGGGGGAGATTGTTAGGAATATGTGTATTAGTTTGATGATAAGTTAAACAAAACACTTAAGTAGAAATCTAGTGTTTGTAGCCTCAACGGATAAGACCATCTTGGCTATCCGTTAAAGGAGTAGCTTTACTTAGCAATAAGTTTAGTATTGTAGCACATTTCATTCTCTGGATTCAAGTTGTAATTCTTAGATGTTATAGGAAATTATCAGTCATGATGACTACTAATGGATATGCAAATAGGAGGGCTAATTGTAAATATTTCATGCCTTGTAATTTTGTATAAGTGAAGAAGTATCAACGGATATTGAAGACCTTCAACGGATAAGAAACAAAGCTTCAACGGATGTCTCTAATGCTTCAACGGATAATATCCATCAACGGATAAGTGCTTCAACGGATAAAGACTTCAACTGATAATGCATCAACGGATAAAGCTTCAACGGATAAAGCCTCAACGGATAAGGCATCAACGGATGAAAGCTTCAACGGATGCTTAGTTCATTAGCAGTTGATAGTGACAATTCACAAGCTGACAGAGGCACATGGGTTGACAGAGACAAACTGGAATGTGGAAGCCTCTAGGAGGAATCAAGAAAATGCAGCATTTCTATTCTGATGCAAACAAGGGAGTATTCAAAGATTCACAGATTATCCTAGATTGCATTGGATAGAGAAATGAAGAAGAAACATGTGAAGAATCTTTTTAATTGTATTTTACAGTTTTATCTTAACATGTAAACTTGGTGATATATAAACCAAGTAGCAGCTAGTAATTAGATAAGAATTTTCCAGAGCTGTTTAGAAATATCCAGAGAGAAAATCATCTAGTTTGTACTAGGAAGCATCTGTGATTTAATTCTTTGAATCACAGATTTTCTGAAATAACACATCTCTGGTGGAACAACAAATCCACCAGAAAAGTTTTTAAATTCTTTGTGTTCTTTATATTTGTGTTTGAATATATATCTGTCAGTATTAGCTTCAAGTAATTCACACACTTGTTCTAAAAAATACATAGCCTTAGAAACTGCTCAAAACTTGAAAAAGTTTTGAGATTTACATTCAACCCCCCTTCTGTAAATCTCATTGTTAGTCCACTGGGAATAACAATTGGTATCAGAGCGAGCTCTTAATATACAAAGAGTTTAAAGATCTATTCTGCTAACATCATGAGTAAGAAGGATATTGGTGTAAAGATTCCAATCCTGGAAAGAGATAACTATCATCACTGGAAGGTGAAGATGCATTTACATCTTCTCTTTCAAGATGAAAGCTACATCAACTGCATTGAGAATGGTCCTCACATCCCACACAAGGTGGCAACAGTTGCTACTGCAACAGTTGCTGTTGGACAGTCTATTCCCAAGCCAAAGGCAGAATGGACTGTTGAAGATATTGAAGAGGTCCACAAGGACAAGAAAGCCATGAACATTCTGTTTAATGGCCTGGATCAAGATATGTTTGACAATGTCATCAACAGCCAAACTGCTAAGGAAATTTGGGATACTGTGCAACTTATCTGTGAAGGCACTGAGCAAGTTAGAGAAAATAAAATGCAGCTTCTCATTCAACAGTATGAATATTTTCACTTTGAAGAAGGAGAATCATTGAATGATACCTTCAACAGATTTCGAAAACTATTGAATGGATTAAAGCTGTATGGGAGAGTGTACCAAGTCAAGGACTCCAATTTAAAATTTCTAAGGTCTCTATCAAAGGAATGGAATTTTTGGAAATTTTTGAAACCCTTATGAATAGTGATTTTGCAGATTATGCTGAATGAGAAAACTTTTCATGCCACACTATGTAGGGGTTCTGTTATTGATCTTCTGGGATATTATTAGTACTCTATGTGGTATATAAGTGTATGTAAAGATCGTTAGAATCCAAATTCCGAACACTTTGATTTTTCCCGGAAATCCACTAGATACGGAAAGAATTGAGTATAAGGTAACAGGATAAAAAGGATTTAAATTAAAGAAGTATAAGAGAGGATCATAAAAGGAATTTAATATATTGAGAAAGGTTAAGGAAACCTAAGTAATAAGATCCCGGGTATGATCCCTCAAACGATAAACGAAAACGAAAGTTAAGCGAACCGTATAACAGATCAGCGGTCATTAGGAAAATAATTAGGAAGTTAATCAAAGGGATTAGAGGGGATGATGTCATCCAACCAATGAGAAGAGGACAAAGAGGGGAGGATGACACCACATGATGACATAAGCATGACATAGGGAGGACGGAGGTGTGGTTGAATTAGAACCACACAAAGTTCAAGGCTAAAAAGGTAATTAACCAAAACAAAAACAAAACTACATCCACCAAGCCAAAACAAATCATTTTCATCAAAACAAAAATTCTATTTCTCATCACCAAGAACATTGCTCTCGGCTTTTTACATTTTCAAAGGGAAAATTTTTCAAAATCCAAGATTCAAGCTTCCTAAATTGGTAAGATAATTCCCTAGTATTCCTTATGCATAGTTATGGCTATATTATGAGTTTAAGCCACCAATTCATTCTCTCTCTTCTCCAAGAAATCAATGAAGAAGACAATGAATAGTGATTTCAAAGTTTTTAACTTGATTTTTCTTATTTTTCCTTTAAGATCCAAGCATCCCTAAGACTCCTCAAGGCTTCCTAAGGCTTCCTAGCTACTCACACCACTTCAAGGAAGGTATATCATCTCCAAACCCTAGCTTTACTTTGCATATTAGGATGATTTTGGTTGTTATGGTATTAGAGTAGCTTAATGATGGTTGGTTTAGAGTTGGGTTGGAATGGTGGTGAATGAATTGTTGAAATCTTATGATTTGGTTAAAGAATGTAGTATAGTTTAAATTCAAGTTTTAGGATTAAGTAAATTGATTATAATGAGTTGATTTGGGGCTAATGTAGTGTGTTATGGATGGGCTTTGGTTGTAAGAATGGATTGGGGTTGAATTGTGATGGATTTGGAATGGTATAAAATTTGGGAAATCGCGTAAACATAGCCGTCGTAATGTCTGATTTCCTTTAGACTGCTTTTGTTCATAACATTAGGACCCGAGAACTCCCTGATAGGTTTTGACCATTACCATGTTTAGATAGTTCATGTTACGAGCTTCGTTTTGATATGTGGTTCGTTTGATTCCAATGTACGGTTTAGGAGAAACGGCCGTTTTAAGTAACGACGTTTCGCGAACGAACCATTACCCCTCGCCTTACTTTGAAACATAGGTTAAAGACCTTAAAGGGTTAATTAATGTATGAAACAATTATGTTAAGTGTGTTAGGAAGTTGGTAAGACACTCGCGAAGGAATCGCCTTAAAACTCATAATGGTTAAATTATTAAAAATGGTGGAGCCGAGGGTACTCGAGTGACTTAAGAGAATCAGTAAGCGCAAAACGAGAGTTAGAGTCTGAGTTGGTTAGAGTATAGATTTACAAGTGACTTTGGTTTAATTCCTACTTACTTGTTGTTTATAGGTTACCAGACTCGTCCCGAGCCATTCGTAACCCCCAGTCGCTCAGGCAAGTTTTCTACCCGTATAACTGTTGTTGTGATGTATACACTTGTATATGCATTATCTTGTGATAGATGCATGATAGTTAAATTAGCAAATTCTTGCGATATATTATAGCATGTGATATGGTACATATGCATGCCTGTTTCGTATTCTTGCCATATATATCTGTTGGTTCAGTTGATAATACCTATGCTAGAGAATAGCGGTAATTTGCATATACCCTTAGTATAGGGACCCAAAGGTGAAAATATTTTCTAAAACCGGGAGTCGAGGATCCCGAGTAGATTTTATATATATATATATTTATATATATGTATGGTTATAGTTTTCAAAACTATTAATCAAATAAGGTTTATTCGATAACTTTATATTATTTATTGAATATTACTTGAATATTTATTCGAGGACTTATGACTCCTTTATATTATTTATTGAATATTATTTGAATATTCATTCGAGAGCTTATGACTCAGTTCATATTATTTGATGAATATTATTTAAATATTCATTTGAGGATGCATGACTCCTTTATTTTATTTAATGAATATTATTTATAATATTCATTCGAGGTATTATGACTCCGCTTATTATTTAATAATATTTTTTATTTTATTAAAGAATAATGTTCGATAATCAAACTTACTTTTGATTATTCAAATAAAGATATTTCTTTCGTATAAGTATATCTTTGATTATTTACTATTCGTTTCAAGTATAAGTTTTCCAACTTCTACCTCAATTATTCTTTATGGGAATATTATTTAAATAATAATATTCAGATATTTCTTTTATATTGAGACTGATTTACTTTATTAAATCAGCATTATTCCAAACACTCTTTAAAGTGTTTTCGAGTCTTCAAAATGATTTTTAAAAGTTAGAGCGGATCCCAAAACTCATTTTTATATTTAAGATCTTCCTTTTAAAAGGGGATTTAAATACTCGCTCAAAACCTGAGGGATCCGGCTCTATGGTGCATTTTATATTCGCAACAAGGTTTCAGTTTTGGTAAATGAATTGATTACTTACCCAACGTTCGGGAAGTAAGTCCATCTATCGAGTCGGCATAAGCAACATGGGCTCAGTGGGCGTCCATGATAGTGTAAGTGGCTCAGTGGGAGTCCATCAAATGCATAAGTGGCTGAGTGGCAGTCCAGCATAAGGTCCTATTGCGACAAGGGTGATGACCAGTGGGGAATTCGTCCATCTACTAGTAGAAAAGGTTACTTATTGGTATCTTTGCCTGATCAGCAAGATATCGGGTTTATGCCACAATTCTTTTTCCTTTCCAAAAATTCATTGGATGTTACAAACTCTGTTCATACCTTACATGACAGAGGTTTTCAGGAAATGTATAAAGAAGATGTATATGTGGATATATATATATATATATATCAGAACTTAATGAAGTATATCATAACTTCATTTCCTTCAAAATATTTCAAAGATTGAATCTATTCAAGTCTTATCTTGTAGTCTCATCAGTGTGATGAACTTTTGAAACTAATTATAACTTGAATGGTGGTAGTTCAAGTAGTATTTGGAAAAGATATAAGTATATTGGAGTATCTTGTAACTTCATCTTTTAAACTTATATCTAGTAAATGATTATCTTATGCATGACAAAGATTTTCAGAAAAACGTTGAGACAAGGTTAGATATATGAGATCACCTTGCAACGATATTTTTATACAGTTATAAACTGGAACTCTGTGTATATTATGCATGGAAGAGGACTTCCAAGATTTTGAAAAGTATATATACATATATACTGAATATTTTGCGACTTCATCGCATTAAGATATCAGACTTGGTTCATTTCTTTTGACCAAGACTTTCATGAGTACTATGAGAAGGCTCATATATTGTTAATCATTATACATATTATTTCGGTGGGCTTGTTGCTCACCCTTGCTTTCTTCTTTCATCACACAACAACAGATAGAAAAGATGAACAGGACCAAGCTCCCGATTCGCAAGCGATCAGGAAACGTTCCGCAGTTTCCTATAGGCATTGATGTCGCTGTAGCTGAGGTAGGAACTACCAATAGGCTAGGCTTCAACTTTTGATGTACCAGATTTATGTATATTTATGAATTGTAATAATGGCAAAGAAATGTAAATTTATTCAGAAACCCTTTTAAGGTGTATTGGCTTATAATTGTGGAATAAAACGACTTGTGATTATTTTTGGATATTCATCTCTGAGACTATAACTTGTGGTGTGTGTGTTTATTGTGGGGTCACAGTACAGAGTAGTTGATTATTTATTAAGATTAGGTGTTATTAAGGGAAATGGAACTCGTGACAGCCCGGATCCCCGACCCCGGATTTGGGGGTGTTACAGAAGTGGTATCAGAGCTAAGCGTTATAAACCTCAGAGATGATGTGACGTAAAGATAATAAGTTCACTAAGATAATAAGAACTCTTGCCAAGTTCATAGTCGGGCTACCTAACGTAGTACTGACAGTTAAAACCCTTACGGGAACCCTTATAAATATCGTGATAGTAACATAGTTCGTTCTCGTATAGGGCAGCGGGGCACCGAACCCTGAGGTTCAGGAGCATCAGCATGAGGATGTTTTATTACAAGTTGGAGATCAAATTGTGAATCCGATGGAGTACCCTAATGAGGGACCGGATGAGATTCATATTGAGAATGTTGCGGTTGAGGATGTTATTCCGGAAAGGATTGTGGCTGAGGAGGATCTCATGGAGGATCTTGATGAGAATGAAGAGAGGACCGTTGAGGAATTGATGACCGTAGTCAGGGCGACTACCAGAGCAAGAATGGCCGCGAGGGTGGCACTAGAGGATGAAGAGTTACCAAGGGCATAAAGGTTAATGAGGGCAGAAGGAGTGGGGCCTTTCACGACCCCAATTATACCAGTATCAGACCCAATTCCAGAGGTTCCTGTAGACATCCATGAGGTTCCACCAATTCCTGTTCCCTCCCCTGTACAGAGCCCAGCACCTACTGAGGAAATGCCACCTTTATCTCCTGCACCATTGTCACCTAATACCGTGCTTGGTTATCCGTTTGGATCTTCTGGGTCTGCGCCACTTGCACCCCATAGACTGCTAGATGGTACCACTCAGGCTTCTCTTATCGCCAATTATCACATGACTTTGGGTGGCCTGTCTGAGGCCCGTAATGTTAGGAGTGATCTGTTGGATCGACTTACTGCACCAAGGATTGAGGGCGGGGTACTTCCGGCAGGATTAGCTCATAGCATGGAAAGGATTGAGGCTACCACCCGTGTTACAGCTAGAGGCCATCTTGAGGGTCAGATTGATCCAGCTCTACTTGCAATTATCTTAGACCTCATCACCTCTGTGATGGAGCAGGTTAGGGATGTCGTGCGTGCCCGCATTTCTTGATCCATGGTAGTGTGCAGAGCCAGAGCAATCAGACAAGGGTTTCATGTAGCACCGCTTTTGGAGGATTAGCCTAAGTTATGAATGATTAGTTTTAATGACTAGATGATTATCTATGGTAGTACTTTTGGGATAGAAGCAATCAGATCACATGATGTAATTCTCTTTAATGTGTTCAGTTGTTGTACCCTCTAACAAATGGTTATGTATATATTCGTTAATTTCAGTTCAGATCAGTTTGTTTGTGATAAGATCACATTGTTAATTGCTCTAGTAACACTTAAGAGAGTGTCATGAAGTTTATCGAACTTGAGAATTCGTAATTTGCAATCGTGCAAGGGCTGAACGAGGGAAAGACTTAAGCAAAGTAAGTAAGACAAATATCCAGAGATTCTCAAATTTTTTTTTTCTTTCCAAGTAATATGCCCCCACAAGGAATAAGATTAGGGGCAAACCTTGAATGTGATAATCAGGGAGGTCACAATTAAGATATAAGGAACCCAAAATATAATAAAGTGGAAAATGAGGATTTTTAATTTAAAGCTGACCCCAATTATGGGGAGTAGGAAGAAATATTTAGACTGAGAAAACAGAAGTCGAGCGAGATAGGGAGACCCGAGATGGTACTCCTATACGGAAATTCATGGACCTGTCTAAACAGAACTTATACTTTATTCCCAACCACCACCTTGAGGGAAACAATGTAGTAGGAAATTCTTTCAGGACCTTTAAGTCGCTAAGCTCTCAGAGTTCCAAGGGACGAGCTGACCCAGCCGAGGCAAGAGCCTGGATAAAGGAAATAGAGGAATCATTTGAGATTCTGAATGATTGACGAATCACAAAAGACTGTTTTTGTCACTTACCCTCCTAAGAGAGAGATCACCCGCTGGTGAAAGGCCAAGGAAGGCACGGAGCAAGAGATTATAATAAACTGATTTAAGTTCAGTCAATTGTTTTCAGGAAAGTACTTCCCAAGATTATGGAGATAATGTAAAAGCTTTGGAGTTAGAACAAAAGTGGATAAGTATGATGAATTATGAATCTAAGTTGTAAAAGTTGTCAAGATTCGTTCTGAGGACACGAATCCAGAATGACGGGATGTTTGAAATCAATGCTTATGTTGTGTTGGTTCATGAAATAATTATAAGAGAAAGGAAAATAAAAAGAAATTGAAGTGGAAAGGAATATAAAGGCAATAGAGTTTGAGGAATGATAAGGGAGTTGGGTATAAAGAAACCCTAAAGACTCGTAGCAATAGAAAAGTATGTAATCGTCAGGATGAGGGTGATTCACCATGAGTTAAAATTGATGGTTGAAGGCATAAGAGATACATATATTTTATCCCCTGTAAGTTGGGAGGATTCGAGGAAACCTTGAGATAGTTCGAAGGATAAATAATGAGACACGGATAGACTGAGGAGAAAAGGAAGTAGGAAATTAGGAAAATTGGATGAAGGAAGTGACCTTCAAGAATGTGAAGTGTAAGACCGGTGGCTTGATACCCAGAAAGGGAGACGCCAGATATGAAAGGTATCCCAGTATTGAGGTGACTGTTGAGATAAACAACAAAAGTAAATAAGGAATTATTAAGAAGAGGTTCACGTTGAACACGACCAATATCTTCCAGAATATCCTTGTTATCGTTACCAAATTAGGCAAGACAAGCGGATAACCGTTGCTATCTTTTGAAGGCCATATAGGTTGACCTCAGTTTGAATAAGGAAGCTATTGTGAAATGGGTATAGACTATCGAGGTGGGAATGATTGAATAAGATAATCTATCAAGGATATATGACTTGATTTATCCATGGAAGGATGCATGTACCTTTTTAAAGGTGGAATTAAGGATATAACATCGGTAACTTAAAATGAATCATAGGGGAATGCATAAAGGTTGGCATTTCACCTTTAATAGGGACAGTATGAGTTTTGACAGTATAAATTGGAAAGGATTAAGGTAATAACAACCTTTAAGTATCAGTGGGGAAATTTTTCAGAAACATATAGACAATGGTTCTAGTATTAGTAAAGGGTATTTCGATATGCCTTGCATCTAGGGAATACAGGAGGAACGATTCAAGGGTAACCTTAGAGGTTTTACAAGGAGAAAGGTAATATTCAAAATTCTCAAGAGTAAAAATGTTGATAAAGGAAATATGACGTAATTATAATGATGCCAAGTGGGGCACGTGTTAAACCACGAGAGAATATGGATCGAACCAGTAAATGTCGAAATTGTTCAGGATGTTCTAAGTATGATTAAAAGTCAGTCGTGACAGTGATTAACCTCTAAAGACTGAGGCAATAACTTATGGAAAAACGGTGATAATTTTTATTTTTATTTTTATTTTTACTCATCAGACTTTAAGGAAAACATCTTCACATAAGCTGTGATTGAAATGAGATAGAAAATTATTTGGAGGTGGTTAAAATGACATTGACTGTAAGGAAATTTTACTATCAGGAAAGGCCAAAGAGGTGGCCGACACTTTAAAGGTAAAAGGATAATTATCGGCGCTCGTGCCAGAAGAACACAATGATAATGGTTAAATCCGTGAAGATGGTATTATGGTTTGGAAGATTGACATTCCTTCTGATGACTGTGCAATTCCCAACCGTAATAGTAGTTGGTAAAGGTTTAATTCGTGTAATCGCCATGAGCAGGCTATCTATCTCAGAAGGTACTATCTTGAGAATAATCCAGGACCATATTTCAAAAAGGACTAGACGAACCCTTGAGTTAAGTCTTCTATTTAAGGTATACGATTAAGAATGGTATTAACCTGCTATCGTTGCTTTGACTGAAACTCTTCTGCAATTTTATCTACTTCATGTCATGAAAGTACGTCAGAGTTTGGAGTGTTCTTCATGAATTGTGATTGGTGGTTATGTTAACTCCTTAGAAGGATTTGATACGACATGTATGGACTCCGTATGGTTAGATATTAAGATTTCATGGAAAGTGAATGATGACAGTAGGTCAGTGGTGGACCATAGTAATGCAGCAATGATTCTGCAAGTAATAAGCTGATTATAACCGTGAGAGTTGTATTGGAATGGATGTTGAGATTGAGTACCACTAATCGGGTCGTGGTAGGGTATAAGTTATCATTGACAGACTAATTAAGTAGAGTATCTACCTATTGAATATTTATTCCTCCTTATCAATAGAGGGTCGTATGACTATACGAGGAAGGTTGTGATGCAAGCATAGAATTCTAGTAACGATGATGTGTAGAATGAGATCCCAGATTCGATTTTCAATGTCGAGGGAGTTTCAAAGGTGATTGTGTATAAGCTCGAGGAAGAGCATGGGTCCATAGAATGATGGATGGAATAGTAAATATTTAAGCATGTGAAATGCGATGCTATAATACTTGATGTGGATTTATATACACATATGTTTTGTTCTCCTATGACAAACCTCTATAGTTCAGAGGTAGGTTCCAAGCCAGATGTTTTGTGGCAGTATATTTTTTTCAAATATACAATTCTCTTCAATTCGTTCTTTTCTCTTCTTTTCATTTCATATAAACTGAGAAGAACAACCCTTCCAGAAGGGGAGGTATTGCCGAATGACTATCTATCTGTGTGATAGAAGCCGAGTAGGATACCAGCTATTATTTAATTGCTTGTCAAGTACTAAAGGCTGGCCACCTTCTGTACTAACTATGCGATATAACAAGTGTTCATGATCATAGTGATCTCTCAATGAGTTCTTTTACTTCTATATGATTGATCAAACCTTGGAAAATGGAAACAGCTGAGAAAGGAGTAGTAAAGTTATGGTGGTAGTCAGAATGGAAGCACATTCGTGATACTAAGGTTGACGTGGTTATTAAAAGGTTATAGAGCACTAACGAGCAAAAGTATAACCAGTATAATATTAGGAACGGAAGGTAGTAGCGATTACGAACTAAAAAAGAATGGGTATTGAGAAGCAAAAGCTATAATGCTAGAAGCTATGATGAGAGTCTGTGCACTAGACTTGAAAGAAATTGGAATGATCACTTAACACGGATTGAGTTTTCTTACGAAAATAGATCATATGTCAGTATTGAGGTATCGTCTTATGAGATCCTTGAGGGAAGACAATGTCGATCTCCCTTATGTTAGGATGAAGTTGTAGAGCGCAAGATGCTTGGACCCACAGTAGTCCAAAGGACCAGGGATATAATAGATCTAATCAGAGGACGGCTGGTAGTAACCCAAGATAGACATGATAAATATGTTGATTTGACACGAAAGGACAAGGAATAGGAAGTAGGGAACCTAGTGCTGTTATAGGTATTCCCTTGGAAAAGATGGATGAGGTTCGGAAAGAAAGGAAAGCTAGGCCCACGAATTGTTGGACCCTTGGATATAGTAAGACGTATTGGGAAGCTAGCATACGAGCTAGCCCTACCCCCGAACCTGTAGCAAGTTCATAACGTGTTCCACGTATCAATGTTAAGGAAGAGTAATTCGGATGCCAGATAAATAGGGGCATATGAGCGCATAGACATGCAACCCGACGTAACCTATATGGAGCAACCAGGAAGGGTTATAGAGTGAAAAGGAACAAGTGCTTAGGAGAAGGGTTATCAAACTATTCAGAGTTTGATGGAAGAACCACAATGTGGGAAAATTTACTCGAGAGTTAGAAAGTGCAATGCTAAGAGAGTATCCCTATTCATTTTCTATCTGATTCCGGGACGGAATCCTTTTAAGGAGGGGAGACTGTAATAACCCCAATTTTTGGAAATTTTTGAAACCCTTATGAATAGTGATTTTGCAGATTATGCTGAATGAGAAAACTTTTCATGGCACACTATGTAGGGGTTCTGTTATTGATCTTCTGGGATATTATTAGTACTCTATGTGGTATATAAGTGTATGTAAAGATCGTCAGAATCCAAATTCCGAACACTTTGATTTTTCCCGGAAATCCACTAGATACGGAAAGAATTAAGTATAAGGTAACAGGATAAAAAGGATTTAAATTAAAGGATTATAAGAGAGGATCATAAAAGGAATTTAATATATTGAGAAAGGTTAAGGAAACCTAAGTAATAAGATCCCGGGTATGATCCCTCAAACGATAAACGAAAACGAAAGTTAAGCGAACCGTATAACAGATCAGCTGTCATTAGGCAAACAATTAGGAAGTTAATCAAAGGGATTAGAGGGGATGATGTCATCCAACCAATGAGAAGAGGACAAAGAGGGGAGGATGACACCACATGATGACATAAGCATGACATAGGGAGGAAGGAGGTGTGGTTGAATTAGAACCACACAAAGTTCAAGGCTAAAAAGGTAATTAACCAAAACAAAAACAAAACTACATCCACCAAGCCAAAACAAATCATTTTCATCAAAACAAAAATTCTATTTCTCATCACCAAGAACATTGCTCTCGGCTTTTTACATTTTCAAAGGGAAAAATTTTCAAAATCCAAGATTCAAGCTTCCTAAATTGGTAAGATAATTCCCTACTATTCCTTATGCATAGTTATGGCTATATTATGAGTTTAAACCACCAATTCATTCTCTATCTTCTCCAAGAAATCAATGAAGAAGACAATGAATTGTGATTTCAAGGTTTTTAACTTGATTTTTCTTGTTTTTCCTTTAAGATCCAAGCATCCCTAAGACTCCTCAAGGCTTCCTAAGGCTTCCTAGCTACTCACACCACTTCAAGGAAGGTATATCATCTCCAAACCCTAGCTTTACTTTGTATATTAGGATGATTTTGGTTGTTATGGTATTAGAGTAGCTTAATGATGGTTGGTTTAGAGCTGGGTTGGAATGGTGGTGAATGAATTGTTGAAATCTTATGATTTGGTTAAAGAATGTAGTATAGTTTAAATTCAAGTTTTAGGATTAAGTAAATTGATTATAATGAGTTGATTTGGGGCTGATGTAGTGTGTTATGGATGGCTTTGGTTGTAAGAATGGATTGGGGTTGAATTGTGGTGGATTTGGAATGGTATAAAATTTGGGAAATCGCGTAAACATAGCCGTCGTAATGTCCGATTTCCTTTAGACTGCTTTTGTTCATAACATTAGGACCCGAGAACTCCCTGCTAGGTTTTGACCATTGCCATGTTTAGATAGTTCATGTTACAAGCTTCGTTTTGATATGTGGTCGTTTGATTCCGATGTACGGTTTAGGAGAAACAGCCGTTTTAAGTAACGACGTTTCGCGAACGAACCATTACCCCTTGCCTTACTTTGAAACATAGGTTAAAGACCTTAAAGGGTTAATTAATGTATGAAACAATTATGTTAAGTGTGTTAGGAAGTTGGTAAGACAATCGCGAAGGAATCGCCTTAAAACTCGTAATGGTTAAATTATTAAAAATGGTGGAGCCGAGGGTACTCGAGTGACTTAAGAGAATCAGTAAGCGCAAAACGAGCGTTAGAGTCTGAGTCGGTTAGAGTATAGATTTACAAGTGACTTTGGTTTAATTCCTACTTACTTGTTGTTTATAGGTTACCAGACTCGTCCCGAGCCATTCGTAACCCCCAGTCGCTCAGGCAAGTTTTCTACCCGTATAACTGTTGTTGTGATGTATACACTTGTATATGCATTATCTTGTGATAGATGCATGATGGTTAAATTAGCAAATTCTTGCGATATATTGTAGCATGTGGTATGGTACATATGCATGCCTGTTTCGTATTCTTGCCATATATATCTGTTGGTTCAGTTGATAATACCTATGCTAGAGAATAGCGGTAATTTGCATATACCCTTAGTATAGGGACCCAAAGGTGAAAACATTTTCTAAAACCGGGAGTCGAGGATCCCGAGTAGATTTTATATATATATATATATATATATATATTTATATATATGTATGGTTATATTTTTCAAAACTATTAATCGAATAAGGTTTATTCGATAACTTTATATTATTTATTGAATATTACTTGAATATTTATTCGAGGACTTATGACTCCTTTATATTATTTATTGAATATTATTTGAATATTCATTCGAGGGCTTATGACTCAGTTCATATTATTTGATGAATATTATTTAAATATTCATTTGAGGATGCATGACTCCTTTATTTTATTTAATGAATATTATTTATAATATACATTCGAGGTATTATGACTCCGCTTATTATTTAATAATATTCTTTATTTTATTAAAGAATAATGTTCGATAATCAAACTTACTTTTGATTATTCAAATAAAGATATTACTTTCGTATAAGTATATCTTTGATTATTTACTATTCGTTTCAAGTATATGTTTTCCAACTTCTACCTCAATTATTCTTTATGGGAATATTATTTAAATAATAATATTCAGATATTTCTTTTATATTGAGACTGATTTACTTTATTAAATCAGCATTATTCCAAACACTCTTTAAAGTGTTTTCGAGTCTTCAAAATGATTTTTAAAAGTTAGAGCGGATCCCAAAACTCATTTTTATATTTAAGATCTTCCTTTTAAAAGGGGATTTAAATACTCGCTCAAAACCTGAGGGATCCGGCTCTGTGGTGCATTTTATATTCGCAACAAGGTTTCAGTTTTGGTAAATGAATTGATTACTTACCCAACGTTCGGGAAGTAAGTCCATCTATCGAGTCGGCATAAGCAACATGGGCTCAGTAGGCGTCCATGATAGTGTAAGTGGCTCAGTGGGAGTCCATCAAATGCATAAGTGGCTGAGTGGCAGTCCAGCATAAGGTCCTATTGCGACAAGGGTGATGACCAGTGGGGAATTCGTCCATCTACTAGTAGAAAAGGTTACTTATTGGTATCTTTGCCTGATCAGCAAGATATCGGGTTTATGCCACAATTCTTTTTCCTTTCCAAAAATTCATTGGATGTTACAAACTCTGTTCATACCTTACATGACAGAGGTTTTCAGGAAATGTATAAAGAAGATGTATATGTGGATATATATATATATATATATCAGAACTTAATGAAGTATATCATAACTTCATTTCCTTCAAAATATTTCAAAGATTGAATCTATTCAAGTCTTATCTTGTAGTCTCATCAGTGTGATGAACTTTTGAAACTAATTATAACTTGAACGGTGGTAGTTCAAGTAGTATTCGGAAAAGATATAAGTATATTGGAGTATCTTGTAACTTCATCTTTTAAACTTATATCTAGTAAATGATTATCTTATGCATGACAAAGATTTTCAGAAAAACGTTGAGACAAGGTTAGATATATGAGATCACCTTGCAACGATATTTTTATACAGTTATAAACTGGAACCCTGTGTATATTATGCATGGAAGAGGACTTCCAAGATTTTGAAAAGTATATATACATATATACTGAATATTTTGCGACTTCATCGCATTAAGATATCAGACTTGGTTCATTTCTTTTGACCAAGACTTTCATGAGTACTATGAGAAGGCTCATATATTGTTAATCATTATACATATTATTTCGGTGGGCTTGTTGCTCACCCTTGCTTTCTTCTTTCATCACACAACAACAGATAGAAAAGATGAACAGGACCAAGCTCCCGATTCGCAAGCGATCAGGAAACGTTCCGCAGTTTCCTATAGGCATTGATGTCGTTGTAGCTGAGGTAGGAACTACCAATAGGCTAGGCTTCAACTTTTGATGTACCAGATTTATGTATATTTATGAATTGTAATAATGGCAAAGAAATGTAAATTTATTCAGAAACCCTTTTAAGGTGTATTGGCTTATAATTGTGGAATAAAACGACTTGTGATTATTTTTGGATATTCATCTCTGAGACTATAACTTGTGGTGTGTGTGTTTATTGTGGGGTCACAGTACAGAGTAGTTGATTATTTATTAAGATTGGGTGTTATTAAGGCAAATGGAACTCGTGACAGCCCGGATCCCCGACCCCGGATTTGGGGGTGTTACAACTGAGCAAGTTAGAGAAAACAAAATGCAGCTTCTCATTCAACAGTATGAATATTTTCACTTTGAAGAATGAGAATCATTGAATGATACCTTCAACAGATTTCAGAAACTATTGAATGGATTAAAGCTGTATGGGAGAGTGTACCAAGTCAAGGACTCCAATTTAAAATTTCTAAGGTCTCTATCAAAGGAATGGAAGCCTATGACTGTTTCTCTAAGAAATTCTCAAGATTATAAGGACTTCACACTTGAAAGATTATATGGAATTTTGAAGACATATGAACTTGAGATGGAGCAAGATGAGCTGTTGGAAAAGGGAAAGAGAAAAGGAGGATCAGTTGCACTTATAGATGACAGTGAGAAGGTTGAAGCCAGGAA
Source organism: Apium graveolens (assembly GCF_009905375.1). Classification (NCBI taxonomy): domain Eukaryota; kingdom Viridiplantae; phylum Streptophyta; class Magnoliopsida; order Apiales; family Apiaceae; genus Apium; species Apium graveolens. The sequence goes on along the minus strand of NC_133655.1, from coordinate 99,255,066 downwards.
TGAGGAAAAGACAATGCCAAGTCTCAAAATTGGCACAAGCAAATCAGAATCAAGCAAGGGTAAAGAGCAAGTAGCTGAGGATGAAGACAATTCCAGTCAGGATGACTCTGATGATATTGATGAACATCTGGCTTTTCTGTCCAAGAGGTTTGCAAAGATGAAGTTCTGGAAAAATACAAAAAATCGCTAAGCCAAAAAAAAACATGGTGGACAAATCAAAGTTCAAATGTTACAACTGTGGCATTAGTGGACACTTTGCAAGTGAGTGTAGGAAGCCAACTTCTGATAAAAAGAAATTTGAGCAAGTTGATTACAAAAAGAAGTATTTTGATTTGCTCAAACAAAAGGAAAGAGCTTTTCTCACTCAAGATGATTGGGCAGCAGATGGGGTCAATGAAGATGATGATGTGGAATATGTCAACCTAGCCCTGATGGCTAATTCTGATGAAAATGAAACTAGTTCATCAAGCAACCAGGTAATTACTACTGATCTCTCTCAGCTTTCTAAACATGAATGCAATGAAGCCATAAATGATATGTCCAATGAATTATATCATTTGCGTGTTTCCCTTAAATCACTAGCTAAAGAAAACACTAGTATTAAAGAGAATAATGTGTTTTTAAGTGATAGGAATGCTGTGTTAGAGAATCAGGTAATTGAGCTTGAAAAGATTAAACTTAAATGCTTGACTGTTGAGAGTGAACTAGAAGAAGCTGTTAAGAAAGTAGAAATTCTTTCTAAACAGTTAGAAAGTGAGCAAGAGGTAATCAAGGCCTGGAAAACATCTAGGGATGTTAGTGTTCAAATTGCCAAGGTTCAGGGAATTGAATCATTCTGTGAGGATGCCTGGAAGAAAAACAAAAAGGAGTTAGAATTAATTGATGGATTGTCAACGGATGTGGAATCAACGGATGATGAAAGTTATCCGTTGAGGGAAGAAAAGGAGCATCCGTTGAAGGCTCATCAATTAAAACAGGCAAGTAATTTTAAAAATAAAAACCTTAATAAGAAGAATGATTCAACTCTCAAGAACTTTGTCAAAGAAGGTGCTAGCACATCCAAAGATGTCAGTAAGGTGAATATAGGACACATGACTTTGGATCAGCTGAAAAATAGGCTTAAGTTGGTTGAGGATAAGAAAGAAATTAAAAGAAAAACTAAAAGAAATGGGAAGGTAGGGATTAACAAACATAACAATTACACACCTTATAGGTATGCTCCTAGAAAAAGCTGTGTGCATTGTAAAAGTGTTAATCACCTATCTGATAATTGCAAATCTGTTAAAAATGCTCCCATGCCTTCAAATCCCTCCATGCCTAACATGTCTATGTCACCTCTGCATGCTATGCCTGTTATGTCTCATCAGAATCCTCATGCACATTTTGCAAACATGCCATATATTAATAATCCTTATTTTACTGCATTTAGTATGCCTCACATGCCATACAATATGCCTATATGGAATAACATGTTTGCACAATCTATGCCTTATCAATCAAATGTGCTAAGTGATTCTGTGACTAACCCTACACTTCAACCAACCACATCCGAGATCAAGGTTGACCCAAAGTTACCTAAATCAAAAGATGCAGGAGGAATGAAGTCTAGGAAAAAGACTAACAAGGCTGGACCCAAGGAAACTTGGGTACCAAAATCAACTTGATTGATTTTATTGTGTGCAGGGACAAAGAAGGAATCTATGGTACTTGGACAGTGGCTGTTCAAGACACATGACAGGAGATTTCACCCTGCTCACAGAGTTTAAGGAGAGAGTTGGCCCTAGCATAACCTTTGGAGATGACAGCAAAGGATTCACTATGGGATATGGCTTGATTTCAAAAGGAAATGTCATCATTGATGAAGTTGCATTGGTTGATGGTCTCAAACACAACTTATTGAGCATCAGTCAACTATGTGACAGAGGGAATACTGTTTCCTTCAATTCTGAAGCCTGTATTGTCACAAGTAAAAAGGACAATAAAGTGGTTCTAACTGGAGTTAGAAAAGGGAATGTGTACTTAGCTGACTTCAACTCTACAGATGCACAATCCATTACTTGTCTTTTCAGCAAAGCAAGTGCAGTTGAAAGTTGGCTATGGCACAAGAAGCTGTCCCATTTGAATTTCAAGACAATGAATGATCTAGTCAAAAGGGACTTGGTTAGAGGAATGCCTCTAGTGGAATTCACAAGGGATGGACTGTGTGATGCTTGTCAGAAAGGAAAGCAAAAGAAAGTATCATTCAGTAAGAAGCTTGAATCTGCAATTGATGAACCATTGCAACTGCTACACATGGATCTTTTTGGACCAGTCAATGTATTGTCAATTTCAAGGAAAAGATATTGCCTAGTGATTGTTGATGATTTCTCTAAGTTTTCATGGGTCTATTTTCTTGGATCAAAGGATGAAGCTAGTGAAATCATTATCAATCATATCAAGCAAGTCAACAATCATCCTGATTTCAAAGTAAGGAATATTAGGAGTGACAATGGAACTGAGTTCAAGAATTCAACCATGAAGTTGTTCTGTGAAGAAAATGGGATCATGCATGAGTTCTCAGCTCCAAGGACTCCACAACAAAATGGTGTGGTGGAAAGGAAGAACAGATCACTAATTGAGGCTGCAAGGACAATGCTTGAAGAGTCAAAACTCCCAACTTACTTTTGGGCTGAGGCTGTTAACTGTGCATGTTACACTCAGAATATTTCTCTAATCAATCAGGCAAAAGGCATGACTCCCTATCAATTATTCAAGAGAAGAAAACCAACTTTAAACTTTCTGCATGTCTTTGGTTGCAAATGTTACATCTTAAGGAATCAATCTGATCACAAAGGGAAGTTTGATGCAAAGGCTGATGAAGGAATATTTGTTGGTTATTCTGCTGGAAAATCTTATAGGGTCTATAATCTAAGAACCAACATTGTCATGGAATCTGTGCATGTTGTGTTTGATGATAAAAAGATTGATGGACTAACAGATAAGGGACATCATGAAGGACTCAAATTTGACAATATTGAGATATATTGTGATGATAGTGAAGATGAAAATGATGAAGAAGGCATCTCAAGAAGAATTCAGAATCTGCCTATGGATAATGCACATAATGCTGCATCCGTTGAAAGTCATAATTCAGCTTCCGTTGAAAGAAGCAATACAGCATCCGTTGAAAGACAAAGTGCATCATCCGTTAAAGTTCATAATGAAGCATCCGTTGATCAGAGTCTGTCAACGGATAATCAATTCACTTCATCAGTTGATAGAGCTCCCAATTCCTTTCAAAGGATCAGCAACTCAGGGGGAGTTTCAACCAATCAACATTCTATCTCACATCATGACAATACTGAGGCAACCTCATCTAGAGCTAATCTACCACCTCAAAGAAAATGGACCAAGAATCACCCTTTTGAACTGGTCATTGGTAATGCTACATCTAAAGTGCAAACTAGAAGGGCTACTCAAGATGAATGTCTGTATAGTAGCTTTCGATCACAGGAGGAACCTAAGAGAGTGGAAGAAGCTCTATTAGATCCAGATTGGATTTTAGCAATGCAAGAGGAGCTAAACCAATTTGAAAGGAACAAAGTATGGAAGCTGGTACCCAAACCAAAGAACAAGAGTTCTATTGACACAAAATGGGTATTCAGAAACAAGATGGATGAAAATGGCATTGTCATAAGGAATAAAGCCAGACTGGTTGCTAAAGGCTATTCTCGACAAGAAGGAATAGATTTTGATGAAACATTTGCTCCAGTTGCCAGACTTGAGGCCATCAGAATCTTTCTAGCCTATGCAGCTCATGCCAATTTCAAAGTCTATCAAATGGATGTCAAGAGTGCATTTCTAAATGGGGAATTGGAGGAGGAAGTTTATGTAAGCCAACCTCCAGGATTTGAAGATCCAAACTTTCCAGACTATGTGTATTATCTGTTGAAAGCACTCTATGGACTAAAGCAAGCACCTAGAGCTTGGTATGAGACCTTGTCAAAATTCCTTCTAGATAATCATTTCACAAGAGGTACTGTTGACAAAACTCTCTTCTTTAGAAATGTTAATGGCTCTAAAATACTTGTTCAAATTTATGTAGATGATATTATATTTGGATCTACAGATGATAAGCTTTGTAAAAAGTTTGCTAAGTTAATGCAAAGTAAATATGAAATGAGCATGATGGGAGAGCTAACTTATTTTCTAGGTTTACAAGTTAAACAAGTTAGTGATGGAATTTTCATTAGTCAAACTAAATATATTTATGATCTTTTAAAGAAGTTTGACTTAATGGACTGTTTATCTGCAAAAACTCCCATGGCCACTGCCACCAAGCTTGAATTAAACAAGGCTGAAAAGTCTGTGGATATTTCAAGTTATAGAGGCATGGTTGGCTCACTTTTATATTTAACTGCTAGTAGACCTGATATAATATTTTCTACATGTCTCTGTGCTAGATTTCAAGCTGACCCTAAAGAATCTCACTTAGTGGCTATGAAAAGAATCTTCAGATATCTCAAAGGGACTCCAAATCTAGGAATTTGGTACCCTAGAGAGTCTGGTTTTGATCTAATTGGCTACTCAGATGCAAATTATGCAGGTTGTAAAATAGACAGGAAAAGCACAACCGGCACCTGTCAATTTCTAGGGAACAAGCTTGTGTCATGGTTCAGCAAGAAGCAAAATTCTGTTTCTACATCAACAGCTGAAGCTGAGTACATTGCTGCTGGTAGTTGCTGTGCACATATACTATGGATGAGGAATAAACTATTTGACTATGGTTTGACTGTTGACAAAATTCCAATATTATGTGACAACACAAGTTCCATTGCCATTACTGAAAATCTAGTGCAGCACTCAAGAACCAAACACATTGATATCAAGTACCACTTCATTAGGGAACATGTGATGAAAGGTACAGTGGAACTTCATTTTGTTCCAAGTGAAAAGCAGATTGCAGAAATATTTACCAAGCCACTTGATGAATCAACATTTACAAGATTAGTAAGTGAGCTAGGTATGCTTAATTATTCATAAATTTATGTCCTCTATATAATCTGCATTGAAGCCTGAAATGAATTTGCTGCAAGAACAAAGTTGGCTTTAAGAAAGACCTATTTTATCAACGGATATTCCCTATCCGTTGAAAGCCAAAATTGTCTAATCAACGGATGTTCATTATCCGTTGAAAGACAAATACATTTCTGGTAATTTTATCCCTCAACGGATAAAATAGTGTTGGTCATCAACGAATAACTATTTACCTTATCCGTTGAAGTGTCACATCAGTTACTTTCAGTAAGTCACAGCCGTTGATTTCTTTACTTAACCGTTAATACAGATATACACTGTTGTATGTATCTGTATTAAAGGCAGTTTAGAATTTTTACAGTTTTATTTATTCTTGAACGGCTGTAATTTACTTAAAAGTATCATTTTATTTACGTTTTAATTCAAGAAAGTATAAAAGCCCGTTGAACTCTTATTTTTCACTTTACGCTTTCTTGCAATTTTCATTCTCCTTCTCTTCCAAAATTCTCAAGTTTTTCTCTGCAACCTCTACTCACAACAATGGCACCAGTAGTCAAAATTATGTCTCAAACAGGATTTGTTTATGAAAAGAATAATTTTGTAGCCTTGGTTGAAAAGAATGAAGCCCATTCTGATTATCACAAGATGATGGACTTCATCAAACACTGCAAACTGAGCTATGCCATGCTGGAAGCCCCAACCATCTACTATGAGGTGATTGAGGAGATTTGGACAACTGCAGAGTTCAACTCCACATATATGACTATTGCCTTCTCTCTCAAAGGTAAGGATTATTGCATTAACTGTGATGATATACAGTCTTGCTTTAAGTTGCCTGAGAATAATGCCATGACACCACACACTGATAAAGATGTATCTACTATGTTAGATTCCATAGGCTATGCTTTTGATTCTGCTAGTTTAGGTAGTATTAGAAGGAAAGGCCTTAAGAAAGAATGGAGTTTTCTTGGAGATGCCTTTATCAAGGTTTTCTATGGGAAGATTAGCAATTTTGATGCCATAACTTGATCTCTTGTTAATATGCTCTACATGCTAGTTTCTGATAGGTACTTTAATTTTAACAACTGTGTCATGCTAGAATTAGGTTCCAGATTAGGTAACAAAGCTAATAGACCACATAACATCTACTATCCTAGATTCTTTATGTTATTGGCTAACCATGTTGCTGAAGGATTGGTCATATCAAATGAGAATAATAAACTCAAATGCTGGGCACAAGAGAAAAGAGTCCTTGCAGAACTTGTGAGAATGAACCTCAACAGCCAGGTGCCATTGGTATATTTTCCAATCATGAATGCACCACAGGTAAGTGAGGTAAACACTTCTATAACTCCTACTATTTCCAACCCCAGGCACTAATACATATTTAACATCTAATTAGATCGGGTGCCTTCTATTGTGGCCATGGAATCTGTGTCTTTGTCCAAACAGGTTCCTACCAAAGCCAGCAAAACTAAAGTTTCAAAACTCAAGTCAAAGAAAACTACCTCTGTTATTTCTCAAAAGACAACAGTTGTAACAACTACCAAAAACCCTGAAGGGAGTGAACAGGGTGTGAGTGGTGAGGGGAGGGGTGAACATCAAGAAACCCCCCAGGATAAGGTGGGAGAGGTGAGTGGTACCCAAGCCAGCCAAGCCACAGTCTCTCAAAAGACTGTGGTGGTTCAAAAGGAATCCAACACATCCCTAGTTGCATCCTCCCAAAAGGATGTAACTATTGAAAATAGTCCCCAACCAGGGACACAGAACAAAAGAGGGAGGGACACTGAAGCCACACATTCACCAATTAAAGCCTTTTCAAGGAAGAAGAAGGCCAAGACCCTAGTTTCCACACAAGGGGCACACACAGCACAGATACATCCACCTGTATCTGTGCCTTCACAAATTCAGCTTGATGTGATTCCAGCAAATGTGGAGTCACAGCCCCATTCTCTCATAATAGAAACACACCAATCATCAAACTCTCCATCACCCTCTCTGGATGTGGATATGATATTCACATCAATTCCTGATTCTTACTCATTAAAACTCAGGGAGGAGCCCCACTCAAAACCTGATGATCATCATCTTTTAGATGATTTGTTGGATCATCAGCCAATTCTTTCAGATGTAGTTGAAGAATCTGTGTTACCTCACTTAAAATCAATTCACACAGATTCAACAATTATGTCACTTTCTATATCTACATCTTTTCCTTCTTCAGCGGATATCTCTCATCCGTTGACAAGTGGTTGTTCTTCAACGGATAAGCTTAACAGCAGTTATCCGTTGATACCATCAGTTTCCACTTCAACAGATACTCCCTATCTGTTGATGGTCTCTACACACATAACAGAAACAATTCCAACTGTAGAGGACATGGCTACTGTACAATCACTTTTAGGTTTGAGGGAAGGGAGTGATCTTTTGAGTGAGAGGCTGGGTTGCTCCCCGGCAATAGGAGAGGTTGAGAGTCACCATATGCATGCTATTTCTTCCAGCATGGCAAAAATGAGTGAGGGGAGTGCCACCTTAGAAGGTGAGGGTGAGGGTGTGTGTGAGCCAGGGGGAGCCCCTGATGCAAGAAAATAGAGAAAAAGAGAGAAAGGCAGGTACAGAAGCTATAAGGGTGGATCCAGCCATTGCTAGTGAGTCAATGAAAGTGGATGATGCAGAAAAGGAAAGACAATTTCAGCAACATTACAAAGCTGAAATTGATAACATTTCCTTGGATGCTGACACTTTTACTCATCCTGTTTCAGCCTATCAATTATTGGCTGCTCAGGGCAATGTGGAGGCAGAACATACATTAAACATTGTACACACTTCAGAATCTCTTCTCAAAGACAAAGCTGCTGTTAACAAGCTGCCTTCTCAAGCTGGTGAGCCATCTGAAGAATTTGGAGTAAATTCTAATGATGATGACTCTGATTCTTTGGATGAGAGCATGAACTTAGGGGGAGTAGCAGGCCCAAGTTCTGTTCCAGATCTTCCTGAATGGGCATGGGCAAAAGCATCAACACCAGGAGAGTTTGGTGTCACTTTGGTCAGACAAGTCATGACAATTCAGAAGGCCCTTCAGGAGACTAAAGATGCTGGTACCAAGGCAATTCTTCAAGCTCATCTGGAATCTCTGCATCTCCTGCAATTGCAGCACTTCAAACAGAATCTAAGTATGGATGAGCTCAAGCAGGATATTGCTGATCTAAAATCCTACAATGCTGAGAAGTTGGATTCAGTCATACCTTATGGTACTATGCAAGATTTGTTGGGGAGACTGAGGAAAGAATCTGATGCTGACAAGAGACTGGCCATATTGGAAACCAGGGTTCAGATCATTGAAGACTCTATGGTCACCATTCTTCAGAATCAACAAATTCAAACAAATCTACTCATGCAGCTGGCAAATGCACAGGGCTTGACCCCTACCCTTGATGATAACAAAAAGGGGGAGAATAAAGGGGAAGGGGAAAGAGAGCCATCAACAACAGTTCAAATTTCTCAAGTGCTAGTTCCTGCCATCACCACTTCTCCAATTATTCAAATCAAAGAAAAGCTTGATGGAATTGATCTAATCCAGATAGCGGCAGCTGAATTGCAAGTCAAAGAGCAAAGGAAGAAGATTGATGAAAAGATGCAACAAATATTTGGTTCTACAACTTCTCAATCACAATCTGTGAAGCATAGCACAAAAGTGGAATCAATTATTATGGAGCTCAAGCCCATAGGGAGGAATAAGGTTGGAGAGACTTCTTCCAAGGATCTGAAACCTATGGTTCTCAAGCCCAACAACAGATCCAATAAGGACTCTACAAAGAATCCTCTGAAAGAAGTGGATTTTCCTCTTCCAAAGGCTAATGAAGACAAGCTTTTGGGTAGAGGTATCTCAAAACTCAAAGAGACCATGGATGTGGCTGTAAGGAGGAACATAGCTATTATCTTCAGAGAGGGAAAGAGCATATGTGTGATGCAAGGACATCCCAAATTCTCAATAGCCAAGAGGGAAGAAACCAGAAGGTTGAAGGAAGAAGCCAAACAGCTAAAGGCTGACAAAAGAGCACAAGCAAAGCTTGAAAAATAGCTAAAGTCAAGTCAGGCTGAAGAACAGAAAGAAATTGAAGACAAAAGTGAAGATGAAGCTATGGGGGACATGGTTGATACTGATATGTAGGAAAGAAGTAAGGGAAGAGAAGAATGGAAAAAAGGGAACAGAAAGAAGGTCAATGCAAAGAGAAAGATGGTAGATGAAACTGAAGAAACCCAATCAATATCCAAACCACTACCCTCTATTCCTGAACCCATTGTGCCTGACCCCTTCATGAACATTCATGGTGAAACAATCATTCCCAAGGAGGAACCAATTAATTGGGACACCATCAAATTTCCCACCTTCCTAACCTCTTCTCCACCATCAAAGAAGCAGAAAAGAAGAATCAAATCAATACCCTCTAAAGCCTCAATCAAATTCACACAGAAGCCTAAGCCTAAGCCTCAAGCCTCTAAGGATGATTATGTTCACATCTGTGACATAAAAGAATTTTCAGATATTGAACTCTATCTGGATGAGCTGGAGGAAGTAAGGGGAATAGCTGCCTATAGGCAGCTACCAGAAAGACTAGTGTTCAAATACAAAGGAGATGGGGAAAGAACCTGGCCTCTTTACAGAATTCTGAATGAAGGCTACTCTACCTTGATTAGAGTCTACTCAGCCATACAAAGGGATTCTGGCTTTACCAGGACTGCCAAGACTGAGATTCTCAACAAGATTGCCAACATAAGGAAAACTTGGAGGGAGCCCAATGCTTTGCCTAGAACATTACTCATTCAAGAAAGAGGAATTACAATTCACAAATCACCTCATTGGCTGATGGAGTTCAGAGATAACAAAGCAGTCAGAAGATTTTTCAGAATTGAAGATCAGCTCAAGATTGCCAGTAATGAAACTCTCAAGGATATACAATCTAAGTTAGACATCAATGAAGAAGATGAAGATGAATTTTACAGACAACTTCAACTTCAAATAGAGGAGAATGACAGGAGGCTAGGAAAGAAAACAAGGAATCAAAGGAAATGAAACTAATCTGCTCAGGCTAAAGGAGCACCCTTGGAAATAATGTAACTCTTCAATTCCATCTCAGCATACACATTTTTGTAGCACTTTTGAATTTCTGCTTTATTACAGTTTATATATTTATCAAGTGTTTTGTTATCATCAAGCTAAACCCAAATTTATGCCTGCAGTTCTAGTAGACATAAATAGGGGGAGATTGTTAGGAATATGTGTATTAGTTTGATGATAAGTTAAACAAAACACTTAAGTAGAAATCTAGTGTTTGTAGCCTCAACGGATAAGACCATCTTGGCTATCCGTTGAAGGAGTAGCTTTACTTAGCAATAAGTTTAGTATTGTAGCACATTTCATTCTCTGGATTCAAGTTGTAATTCTTAGATGTTGTAGGAAATTATCAGTCATGATGACTACTAATGGATATGCAAATAGGAGGGCTAATTGTAAATATTTCATGCCTTGTAATTTTGTATAAGTGAAGAAATATCAACGGATATTGAAGACCTTCAACGGATAAGAAACAAAGCTTCAACGGATGTCTCTAATGCTTCAACGGATAATAACCATCAACGGATAAGTGCTTCAACGGATAAAGACTTCAACTGATAATGCATCAACGGATAAAGCTTCAACGGATAAAGCCTCAACGGATAAGGCATCAATGGATGAAAGCTTCAACGGATGCTTAGTTCATTAGAAGTTGATAGTGACAATTCACAAGCTGACAGAGGCACATGGGTTGACACAGACAAACTGGAATGTGGAAGCCTCTAGGAGGAATCAAGAAAATGCAGCATTTCTATTCTGATGCAAACAGGGGAGTATTCAAAGATTCACAAATTATCATAGATTGCATTGGATAGAGAAATGAAGAAGAAACATGTGAAGAATCTTTTTAATTGTATTTTATAGTTTTGTCTTCACTTGTAAACTTGGTGATATATAAACCAAGTAGCAGCTAGTAATTAGATAAGAATTTTCCAGAGCTGTTTAGAAATATCCAGAGAGAAAATCATCTAGTTTGTACTAGGAAGCAGCTGTGATTTAATTCTTTAAATCACAGATTTTCTGAAATAACACATCTCTGGTGGAACAACAAATCCACCAGAAAAGTTTTTAAGTTCTTTGTGTTCTTTAGATTTGTGTTTGAATATATATCTGTCTGTATTAGCTTCAAGCAATTCACACACTTGTTCTCAAAAACACTTAGCCTTAGAAACTGCTCAAAACTTGAAAAAGTTTTGAGATTTACATTCAACCCCCCTTCTGTAAATCTCATTGTTAGTCCACTGGGAATAACACATTCACTGGACCAAATAGATCAACATGTAGTAGGTGATTAGGCTCAAGAATTGAAGATTCAGTCTTGCTCTTGAATGAATATTTTCTTTTTTTTGCCTTTTGACAGGAATCACAAAGGCCATCAGGAGAAAATACTGATTTTGGCAGTCCTCTCACAAGATCTTTCTTGACAAGTTCATTTATATTGTTAAAATTTAAATGAGAGAGTTTCTTGTGCCAATCCCAGCTTTCTTCAATTGATGCTCTGCTTAACAGACAGATTGCAGAACCATCAGAACTTGTTGAAAGCTTGGCTTCATAAATGATACCATGCCTGTTTCCCTTTAGAACAACTTGCCTGTAGATTTTCTTACAACTTCACAGTGTTTTTCAAAGAAATCCACATGATAACCTCTGTCACAGATTTGACTAATACTCAGCAAATTGTGTTTAAGTCCTGAGACTAGAGCTACTTTTTCAATGATGACATTCCCAAGATTGATATTGCCATATCCCAAAGTTTTTCCCATGTTGCCATCTCCATAAGAAACACTTGGGCCAGCTTTCTCCACAAAGTCTGATAGCAAGGCTATATTTCCAGTCATATATCCTGAACATCCACTGTCCAGAACTAGGATGTTTTTCCTGTTGCCCTGCAATCACAAAGACCACTAATGATTAGTTTTAAGGACCCAGACTTGCTTGGATCCTTTGTCCTTATTAAGTTTGTTAACATTTGCAGCGGATTTAGCATCAGAGTTTATGTTAACATTTTTCTTATCAGCATTTACACTATCAGACTTTGCATCAAAACTTACACTGGAAGGAATAATTCTAAATTTGTTTAAAGAAGATTTTATTTGATAATAATCATAGTACAAACTATGATATTCCATACAAGTATAAATAGAATGCCATAAACTACCACAATGAAAACAAGGATTTTGTGGCCTTAACTCATGACTTTGAAGGTAAGGAGTTTATTGTGGCGCCCTCCACAACACATACATAATATATAAACCTGTATATGATATATTATTTGCAATGGCCCTATTTTACATAACCACGGATCGCAACAGGTTATAGTATGAAAACAAGCCACCACTTTAACTTTTATTACAACGTACCAAATCCCAACTAATTTAACTTACAACTAATAATGAAATTATTCTTACAATCTTACTATCTCACTACTGCAATAAGCTCCTGCTAGCTCAATCCAATATAATCTGGATTCCTAGCTCGCACTTTGGACTGGGGAACTTCACTATCATCCATATCCTTCTTAACTATAAAGTATATAAAAAGATTTGTAAGAGTGAGCTAACTAGCTCAGCAAGTCACAATAACAATAACTGAGGTTAAACAATGATCAAACGAGATGATTCAAAGGAATCAAGTTTCTTGTTAAACAACCAATAGAATTAGATATTCATTTTAAGTTTTTAAAACCAAGGTTAGGCTGCTAATCAGTCACGCACTAACCCCGAGCAAAGCACACAACACTGCTCTAACTACTGGATCCAAGGCACACATTGGCCTAACTTGATCATTGATATGGGCTGACCACGAATCTGGTCCACATAAATAAAACTATCCAATTCTAAAGCAGTTCAATATGATAAACAATATAATTCAATAAAACCGGATCATAATCAATAACAATAAAACATTTATATAAAAGCATGGTGAAAATTCATGGGTACCAAAAGGGTATGTCATAGTATATAAAAGAAGTGGCCTCTAGCCTGTATGATAATTGGGTATTAGATGAATAATGTTTTTACAAGGTTTTAGTACTTTGATGTCACAAGGTATGGTTGAGTATAGAAGTTTCTGTATGTTAAAACAATTCTGTTCTAGTGTTTGGTATATGATGGATATATATTTGTGGAGCAGTATCGTGTTTGTGTGGTTTAGTATCTGGTAAATCAACAAGAAATGGTTCACAAAGAATAAGGCTTACGGCTTAAAGATCAAATGTTGTGGCTCAGGTTCAAGGATGAATGATTCAAAGTACTTACAATATAAGACAGAGCTATTTTGAATACTTAACAATATTTCACGAGAGAATTTAGAAACATTTGCATTATATCCTGGAAGAGGTTTAGAAGTACTTGCCTTATCACAATCGATTCCAATTTCACTTGTATTCGTCAAATGATTATCTTCAACAACCACCCATCTACTTTTCCTATGCCTCGATTCTATTTTCTGATCACTTGCTGTATTTTCTACATTTCGATTCCATTTTCTGATCACCTGCTTCCCTTTCCTACGCCTTTCTTACTCTGTTAGGCATCATAAGTATCTATCAATATTTAACTCATACGATTCTATTCGACATACACTTCTATCTACCCTTCGTTTCTCCCAAATCCGATTAACGGATTGAAAGTTACGCTATAAACAAGTAAATATCGAACATATAGACCGACAGTCAACCAACAAGTCACATATAGCACGTAACACGTCAAATAATCAATGACATATCATTTATAAAGGAGTCTCGGGTTATAAACAGGCTTTTGGGTATTCAAAATGATTTTTAAAATATTTTTTGGAATTAAAACGATTCGTTGGATCAATTTTAAAGTAATAACCAGGGTTCGGTCGGCCAAATCTGGCTTCCAAATAATTTTATAATAATTATCGAGCCTTGAAAACAATTTAAAATAATATTTTAAAGCTCGAAACTATTTTTCGAAATTTTTAAATTTTTTATAAATAATTAAATCTAATTAAATAATTAATTAAAATCAATTAATAAATAATTAAATTAATTAATCAATTAATATTTAAATTAATTGACTAATTAAATAATTAATTATTAACTAAAATTAATTAATTACAAAATTCAGATTTATTTTTGGACAAAAAACTAATTTTCAGAATTAGAAATAATGATTTTTGGAATTAAAAATAAATTTTAGAAATTAAATAATGAATTTTTGGATTTATTTTCAAATAGAATTTGCAGAAACAGGTTTTCAGAAACAGAATTAGGGGAGAGTGGATCAAAAGCGGGTCAGGTGGCGGGTCGAAGTCGGGTCGATATGAACCTTACCAGATCCGGTAGAACTTTACCGGAATCTGGGGTTGAACCCGGAAACCGGCGAAGTCGCCGTTTTCCAGCCACAACCCAACACCCTCTAAAATCGTCCCCTTTTCCAGAAATTTTGATCTTAACCTGTCACAAATCAACTCAACTATATAGGTGTGGCAATATTTAGTATAGATGCGCCATGGTTCGCGATTTCCGGCGAAAAGCTATGGAAATCGGCGACCTCGAGCTCAACTCCGGCTAGAACTCCGATATCCATGATTATTTAACCAAAATCAACCAATCCAGTATCAAAATGAAGCTGAGATCATGTATAATATGTTCCTACCATCCAAAACATTCAACAACAATAAATTAAACTAAGAAATCGATTTGAAAATCTTGTAAAATTCCAAAACTCGTTTTTAGTATTCACTAAACCAAATCACGCAAATAATATACGGAACTGATCCTTGGAACCTCTACAATCATAATCAACAAACAAAATCATCAAACAATTCCTCTGAATCAAAAATCGAATTTAAGTTTAAATAATTAAAAACTAAAAAAATATGAAATTGAAAAATAAATACCCTTATTCGAAGATTCTGATACAGATACGATCGTCTCGTTGAGGGCTTCGATTTGACTATTCATACGCCTCCATCAGATTCCAATAACGTCTTCAAATCTTTGTTTGATTACGAAGAACATGAAGAACACGGTTCATTTCTCTGGATAATTATCTATTTAACTGTTTGCAAATGATTTTCCGTACAAAATAAAATACAGTAAAGGCTATTTATAATTACGGAATATTAGTACCCCGTTGGATCATTCCGGGTATAAAATAGTACGTTTATTTATAAAAACTGATCCAAACGGTACCGGTTTCGGGATAATTATCCAAATATGTACAATTTGTACTGCGGTCTTAGTCTCCGCGCCTGGTTACACGTATTACGAGGTGATAATTGTGATAGTTTAATACAAAGATCCCGTTTATCAAAAATACGGGTTTTATTGATTTACCGAGACAAATAATGTACCGAAAATGTTGCGCCGGGACCCGCGCAGGACAAACCGTACGCCGGATCGAAAAAGTCAAAACATGGAAAATGCTCGGAATATTGCAATTAGGTTAGGAAGGAGATTTCGGAATAGTTTCGGGTTATAAAAATGTAAGAATGGATGACGTCGGTTAGTTCTCGATTGTATAAAATAGTTTTTAAATACTCGGAAAAAGATTTTATAAAATCCATAAATTTCCTATAAAATCATAAATCATCATAAAAATAAATAGGAAGATATGACAATTATTTATATTTTATTTTGGACATATAAAATTTAAAATACTCAATTAATATTATTTTTAAACATCAAAACACATTTAACACTTAACAAATAATTCACAGAATAGATACTGAACACATATAATAATTATATATTAGCAAAAATAATTACACAATATATCCTGGATATAACATCCTTCCCCCTTAAAAAGATTCTGTCCTCGGAATCTCCTAAGAAAATAACTGAGGGTACTTCGCTCTCATATCTTTTTCTAATTCCCAGGTTGACTCTTCAACCTTTAGGTTTTCCATAATACACTTACTAACTTTACCACTTTATTTCTCAATACTTTCTCTCTTCCTTCTAGAAACTCTATCGGACTCTCTACTTATGACAAATCTACCTGAAGCTCTATTGGCTCCTACTCTATTACATGCTCAGAGTCTGGATTATACTTCTTAAGCATTGATACGTGAAAAATATTGTGAATGTGCTCCATGTGCGGAGATAACGCCAACTCGTAAGCTACTTTGCCAACGCGCTCTAAAATCTCAAAAAGGTCCGACATATCTTGGGCTCAGTTTTTCCTTTCTTTCCAAATCTTGTCAATCCCTTACACGGTGATACTTTCAGTAATACCAAATTCCCTTCTTCGAATTACATATTTTTCCTTGATTGATCTGTATACTTCCTTTGACGGTCTTGTGCTGCTATCAATCACTTCTGGATAACTTTACAACTTCCTTTGGCTATTGTACTAATTTAGGTCCAAATATTTTGCGTCCATAAAGGGCTTCATAGGGTGGCATCCCAATACTGGCATGATAACTGTTGTTGTAAGCAAATTCTACTAGGGGTAAACGCTTCTCCCAACTTCCTTTGAAATCAATAGCACAAACACGTAACATGTCTTCGATTGTCTGGATCATTCTTTCACTCTGGCCGTCCGTCTGTGGATGGTAAGCTGTACTCATATTCAGTCTCATTCCCAAACATACTTGAAAACTCTTCCAAAATCTTAAATTAAATCTCGGATCTCGATCAGATAAGATAGACACAGGAATTCCATGACAAACTATAATTTCTTTCAGGTATATATGGACTAACTTGTCTAGTAAAAATCTTTTATTTATAAGCAGAAAATGAGCTGACTTGGTAAGTCTATCCACTATAACCCAGATGGCATCATGATTGGCCTTTATTCTTGGTAATTCAACTATGAAATCTATGTCAATATGCTCCCACTTCCCCTCTGTAACCTCCAATGGCTATAGCAATCCACTTGATCTCTGATGCTTTACTTTAACTCTTTGACATGCATAACATCTGCTAATCCATTCTGCAATTTCCCTCTTCCTATCTGGCCATCAATAATTTTCCTTTAAATCTCTGCACATTTTGGTACTCCCTGGATGGATTGAATACCTTGAATTATGAGCTTTCTGTAAATTTTTATTCTTCGACTCCGTAACTGGTGGAATTCAAATTCTAGAAGAAAACCTAGGAATACCTTGATCGTCCTTTTTGCGTGCACAATTCTTCACCTACCAAATGATTTATATCCTGATACATTACCTCTTCCTGTCACTTCCTTATCTTCTCTAACAATTCCGACTGAAAAGTCATATTTATACATTCTTACTCCTTTTGGATCATGAACCCTGACTTCCAATTCCAACTTCTAGAATTCCATAAATAATTCTTCTGGTATAGACTCTATGTTCATCCTTTCTCCTTCTTACTTATCTCTTGCCACTACAGTTGCTTTTCCTCGAGAGTTCATACTTCAAACTCTTATGGTCCATATAGATCTTACACATTTCTCCATACATATCGTATTTCCCAATCTTTCTCAAAGCGAATATTATTACTGCTAGTTCCAAATTATGAGTAGGATACTTCTTCTCATAAGGTTTCGGTTGTCTGGATGCATATACAATAATTTATTGTGCCGCATCGACACACATCCGATTCCCTTATGAGAAGCATTACTATGAACTATCAAATCTCCTTAATATTTTCCAATTGATAAGACAGGTATCGTAACTATTCTTTCATTTAACTTCGCAAAATTTTCTTCACCCTTCTCCACTTTATAAAAACTTCTTGCTTTTCCTGATTAGCTTCGTCAAAAGTGCTGCAACTTTTAAGAAATATTGAACAAATTTCCTATAATAACCGGCTAATAATAAAACTTCTTACCTTTGTTGGTGCTTTTGGTCTTTCTTAATTTATACTATCCTTAAATTTTTCTACTGAATCCCCCTTTGTCTCCTGCCATTAAAGTTTTCACCTGGTAAACTTTTCATACCGCTTCTTTCTTCTTTGACTCATCAGCTATCATTGTATAGGTTGCATGGTTTTTCTTAAGTAATACAAGTATATCTTATCCAGATTCCCCCTTCCAGGTTCTACTCATCAAATTTAAATATCACCGGTATATCAGTTAATCCAACTAACATTTCTAGAATTTTATAACAACAGTACTGAGTTCTGAAAATTATCTTTGAAATGTCCATAAGTTTAATCTTCACTTGGTATTATACCCGGTCTTAAATCAATCTTATAAAAATACCTTGCTTCCTTCATTTGATCAAACAAATCGTTGGTTCGAGGTAACAGATATCTGCTCTTGAGAGTAAACTTGTTGAGATTTCGCTAATCAACACCTAATCTCACACTTCCATATTTCTTATTAACAAATCATGCCGGTGCACTTTAGGAGGGGTTCGCTAGGTCCAGTTGCTTTCTCTTCTAATTATCTCCTGCGTTTACTCTGGTAACTCCTTTATTTTATCTGATGCCATTCTGTGCGGGGCTTTGGACACAGGCATCCTTTCAGGTGCTAAATCAATCATAAACTCATTTTGTTTATCTAAAGGAAATATGGGTAATTCGTCTGGGAACATATCTTAAGACTATAAAATATTCAAGTTCGGTTTGCTTCTGACCCTTATTTATAATCGCCATAGCACTTATATTTTGGTCACTGAAATCTTAAATCATTGTTAACAAATTCTTTACCTTCCTTTGTCCTCTAAACTTCTTCATGTTCTCATTTGGCATCTTCAGAACTATCTTCCATCATGACGGTTTACCTGAGCATCACACTTGAATAGTTAATCCACTCTTTAGAATAATGTCAAATCCTCTTATCTCAAATGATATCAATTTTTGACAACTTATTACCAGAAATACCGATTCAGCCATTGGTACTTACTTATTCAATAATTTCACGTTCTTAACTTGCTAATCCTTTAGTCATAATCTTATCAATTCGACAGGGTAATTCATCTTATCAACAAAATCTTGAGAGATATACGATCAAATGGCTCCCGCATCTTTCAATACTTTAACGCATAAGACATCCGCAATAATCATCCACGTCATCACATCCATATTCTAAATAACATATTTCTCAGGAAAATCGCAAATTCTCGTTCTCAGAGACGTATTTCTTATTGAAGTAGATTCCCTTGACTCTTAGTGCATCCCTGGCTAGGGCTAGTAATTTGCAATTCCCGCCATATGCCCTTGTTTCCTTTCCATGCATGAGAGGTAGATGGGACTTTTCCCGCTTGATTCAGGATACATTGATCTCTGTTTAAAAGCCTCTTGCAAAGAACGACAATATAACGAAACGACTAGAAGGATTCAAAATTAAACAAAAGTTAGAGTTTGAAAAGAAAGAAGAAGTAATGATTTGAATATGAATGAGACAACCATATTGGTACTTGAGAAGGCCAGTCTTTCATACCGTATGACATACAGCACATGATTAGGTGGCGTCCCACCCGACTCTTCGTCATTCCGACAAAGTGTCTCATCATAACACTATTTGTCCCAATCAAAAAGCAAAACTTGAGGGGAACAATTAAATTTGAAAAGAATGCAAAATCCTCATTTTTCATATCATCAGAAAGAATTTATTAAGAAAAGAAGTTCATACATTTTTAGGAATTAAAAAGGAATATATGCTGCAATGTTGAGGACAAGAATGATACCATTGGTCACCATCCACATTTCACCTGTATTCATCTTTCGAGCTTGTTCGATCATATCCCAATTGTGTCATATAACAACTTTAGGAAGTATGCTGAAATGCCTTTGCAACTAAGCATTATGGTAGATTCTTACTTGTTAAATCTCGCGTCTGTAACATCGCATCTACACGTATAATACTTTAACAATTCGATCATAATGGCATTCTTATTAGATAACCTTGAGTTTCCTCTTTTTAATTTAAAATAACAATGAATCATTCAACATAACGATCCTTTTATTAATAATATTCTTCTTTTAAAAAAGTCTGGGAATCTTCCCAATCTTCTTCGGTCATGCTCAGGCTTCCCTTAAATCAATGAATTCCTTGAACTCTGATAATCCCAGCAATTGGATGAATAGTTACTCCGTACGCTGGTTCTGTTGTTAATCTTATCAAACAATACTTGCACCTTACTATTAGGAATAATCAACTTCTTCATAATCACTCGTTACCTCGTTTCCCCGAATTAGCAATACTAAGTCTGAAACAACATCCTTCCAGGTAATCCGGGTCTTTTAACAAACAATAAACTCAAGTAGTAACTTGACAACCAATGTTTAAAACTTATTTTATTCCAAAAAGGTTTTTAGAAATTTTGTAAGGAAAAATCTTTTTCGAAAACTTGTTAAAATTTTTGAAAATCACACATCTGGTTATCCTTACTATATGAGTTGGTTGTCCTTCTTATAACCAGATACCAAGTTAAAGAAACGATCACACAAAGGTCCATGCACTTCCATTTATCTCCTCTCCTTCATTGGGTCTATTACCTTCCTTAATCGATGAAAACTTCAGCTGTCGTTGCATATTATCTAATTCGTAGCTTCATTTCAATGCTTCCATACTGGTAGTACTCCCATCAACATCTTTGAAGTCAGTAAGTAGAATAGGTTTATCCAACAGCCAACAAATCTATTTCATAAAACCAAGTTTGCTTATATCACGTCACATCATTACTTTATATATCACATTTATCATAGCACCATCATCTAATTCTATGAAAATTCCAGATCCCTACTTTTCTCACTAACTCTTTTCAAAATTCCTTTAGTCCATCCCACAAGTTAATCACGGTTAGTCTATTCACTAGTGGCTCCATTTAATATGGTAACAGCTATCCTCCGAAACACGTGAATTTTCTTTCTAAACTCCTTCTCTCCTTTATTAATATCTCATGTAGTTACCATTTACTATATCTATCGAATCCATTCTCGTAAATACTGTTGTTCCATAAGATAAGTTTTTAAACTGAGGGTATAGAACATGGTGTAGAGTAAACTGAAAAGATACATTCATAGTTGAATGTATAGAAGAACAAGAATAAGCAAATGGAGGTTCTTGAATAGGTAGTCTCGTATCAAGAGGTGGTAAAATAGCATTGAATAACTTGAAAAGGTGTAACTGTCATAACAGAAGGTAGTACTATTAATACTGATGGAGGAACAAGGTGCAAATTAACTCCAAGAGAAGATGATGATCCTCGAACGGAAAGCTCCAAATGATAAGATAATGCAGGGGAATCAGGATCTGCCATTGTCGTTATCTGGAAATCACGCCGCAATGTTAAGAATCCCAAATCGTAATATGAACCATGCCGGAGACCTACTATACAATCGCACTCAACCTCGCAACATCTTATCTTTCTATTTCCTATTCATAATCCTAACCCTCTACCCAATCCCGACAATCTAGGCTTGTTTCAGTGACTTATAACCTGTAGCTCTGATACCAACCTGTGGCGCCCTCCAAACCTGGGTCAGAAGTTTGGGGTCCACAACACATACACAATATATAAACCTGTATATAAAATATTATTTGCAATGACCCTGTTTTACATAACCACGGATCGCAACAGGTTAAAGTATGAAAACAAGCCACCACTTTAACTTTTATTACAATGTACCAAATCCTAACTAATTTAACTTACAACTAATAATGAAATTATTCTTACAATCTTATTATCTCACTACTGCAATAAGCTCCTGCTAGCTTGATCCAACATAATCTGGATTCCTAGCTCGCACTTTGGACTGGGGAACTTCACTATCATCCATATCCTTCTTAACTGTAAAGTATATAAAAAGATTCGCAAGAGTGAGCTAACTAGCTCAGCATGTCACAATAACAATAACTGAGGTTAAACAATGATCAAACGAGATGATTCAAAGGAATGAAGTTTCTTGTTAAACAACCAATATAATTGGATATTCATTTTAAGTTTTTAAAACCAAGGTTAGGCTGCTGATCAGTCACGCACTAACCCCATATAAAGCACACATCACTGCTCTAACTACTGGATCCAAGGCACACATTGTCCTAACTTGACCATCGATATGGTCTGACCACGAATCTGGTCCACATAAAGATAACTATCCAATTCTAAAGTAGTTCAATATGATAAACAATATAGTTCAATAAAACCGGATCATAATCAATATCAATAAAACATTTGTATAAAAGCATGGTGAAAATTCATGGGTACCAAAAGGGTATGTCAGAGTATATAAAAGAAGTGGCCTCCAGCCTGTATGATAATCGAGTATTAGATGAATAATGTTTTTATAAGGTTTTAGAACTTTGATGTCACAAGGTATGGTTGAGTATAAAAGTTTCTGTATGTTTAAACAATTATGTTCCAGTGTTTGGTATATGATGGATATATATTTGTGGAGCAGTATCGTGTTTGTGTGGTTTAGTATCTGGTAAATCAACAAGAAATGGTTCACAAAGAATAAGGCTTACGGCTCAAAGATCAAATGTTGTGGCTCAGGTTCAAGGCTGAATGATTCAAAGTATTTACAATATAAGACAAAGCTATTTTGAATACTTAACAATATTTCACGAGAGAATTTAGAAACATTTGCAATATATCCTGGAAGAGGTTTAGAAGTACTTTCATTATCACAATCGATTCCAATTTCACTTGTATTCGTCAAATTATTATCTTCAACAACCACTCGTCTACTTTTCCTATGCCTCGATTCTATTTTCTGATCACTTGCTGTATTTTTTACATGTCGATTCCATTTTCTGATCACCTGCTTCCGTTTCCTACGCCTTTCTTACTCTGCTAGGCATCATAAGTATCTATCAATATTTAACTCATACGATTCTATTCGACATACACTTCTATCTACCCTTCGTTTCACCCAAATCCGATTAACGGATTGAAAGTTACGCAATAAACAAGTAAATATCAAACTTATAGAACGACAGTCAACCAACAAGTCACATATAGCACGTAACACGTTAAATAATCAATGACATATTATTTATAAAGGAGTCTCGGATTATAAACAGACTTTCGGGTATTCAAAATGATATTAAAAACATTTTTTGGAATTAAAACGGGTCGTTGGATCAATTTTAAAGTAATAAACAGGGTTCGGTCGGCCAAATCTTGCTTCAAAATAATTTTATAATAATTATCGAGCCTTGAAAACAATTTAAAATAAAATTTTAAAGCTCGAAACTATTTTTCGGAATTTTTAAATCATTTATAAATAATTAAATCAAATTAAATAATTAATTAAAATCAATTAATAAATTATTAAATTAATTAATCAATTAATATTTAAATTAATTGACTAATTAATTATTAACTAAAATTAATTAATTACAAAATTCAGATTTAATTTTTGATAAAAAAATAATTTTTAGAATTAGAAATAATGATTTTTGGTATTAAAAATGAATTTTAGAAATTAAATAATGAATTTTTGGATTTATTTTCAAATAGAATATGCAGAAACAGGTTTTTAGAAACAGAATTAGGGGAGAGTGGATCAAAAGCGGGTCAGGTGGCGGGTCAAAGTCGGGTCGATATGAACCCTACCGGATCCGGTAGAACTTTACCGGAATCTGGGGTTGAACCCAGAAATCGGCGAAGTCGCCGTTTTCCGGCCACAACCCAACACCCTCTAAAATCGTCCCCTTTTCCAGAAATTTTGATCTTAACCTGTCACAAATCAACTCAACTATATAGGTGTGGCAATATTTACTACAGATGAGCCGTGATTCGCGATTTCCAACGAAAAGCCATGGAAACCGGCGACCTCGAGCTCAACTCCGGCTAGAACTCCGATATCCATGATTACTTAACCAAAATCAACCAATCCAGTACCAAAATGAAGCTGAGATCATCTATAATATGTTCCTACCATCCAAAACATTCAACAACACTAAATTAAACCAAGAAATCGATTTGAAAATCTTATAAAATTCCAAAACTCGTTTTTACTATTCACTAAACCAAATCACGCAAATAATATACAGAACTGATCCCTGGAACCTCTACAAGCATAATCAACAAACAAAATTGTAATAACCCCAAAATTTTGAACTTTCTTGTAACCCTTATGAATAGTGTTTTGCTGATTATGCTGAATAAAGAAACTTTTCTTGCCACACTATGTAGGGGTTCTTTGATTGATATTCTGAGATTTTATTAGTACTCTATATGGTATATAAGTGTATGTAAAGATCGTCAGAATCCAATTCCGAACACTTTGATTTTTCCCGAAAATCCACTAGATACGGAAAGAATTGAGTATAAGGTAACATGATAAAAATGTTTTAAATTAAAGGATTTTAAGAGAGGATCATAAAAGGATTATAATGTATTGAGAAAGGTTAAGGCTAGCCCAGTAATAAGATCCCGGGTATGATCCCTCAAACGATAAATGAAAATGAAAGTTAAGCGAACCGTGTAACAGATCAGCGGTCATTAGGCAAACAATTAGGAAGTTAATCAAGGAGGTTAGGGATGATGAGGTCATCCAACCAATAAGGAGAGGGCAAGTAAGAGATGATGACACAATAAGGTGATGCAAGCATGACATAGGGAAGGAGGAGGTGTGGTTGGTTTATAACCACACAAATATAAGGTTAATAAGGTAATTAACCAAAAATCAAAACAAAACCAACCAAGCTAAGCTAAACAAATCACAAACACAAAAATCTATCTTTCTTCCAAGCTTGCTCTCGGATTTTCCCCATTTTCAAGAAGAAGAATTTCAAAATTCAAGTTCCAAGCTTCCTTAATTGGTAAGTTATTTATCTAGTACTCCTTATGCATATATATAGCTATCCCATGAGTTTAAGCTTCAAATTCCTTCACAATCTCTTCCAATAATTCAAGGAAGAAGATTGTGAATAGTAACTTTCAAAAAAATAACTTTAGTTTTCTTGAATTTTATGAAAGTTTAAGGTTATACAAGCAAGGATCAAGGTTCTTTAGGCATTCAAAGCTCTTGTGTTGTGTTAAGAAGCTTCAAGAAGGTATAAACTCCAAACCCTAGCTTTAGTTTTGAGTATTTAGGAATGGTTATGATTGATATAGTATATGTAAAACATGAAGCTTGTTTGTTTAGAGTTTGGGTTGGAGTGGTAGTGAAATGAATGTTGAATCTTGTTGATTTGTTAAAGGAATTAAGTATAGTTTAAATTCATGATGAGAATAACATAAATTGTAAGAACTTGAGGTATTGGGACTGTTGTAGTGTGTTTTGGAGGGATGTTGGTTGTATGAATGAATTGGGATTGATTGGTGGTCGATTTGAGATGGTATAAAATTGAGAAATCGCGTAAACATAGCCGTCGTAATGTCCGATTTACTTTAGACTGCTTTTGTTCATAATATTTGGACCCGAGAACTCCCTGCTAGGTATTGACCATTTCCATATTTAGATAGTTCATGTTATGAGCTTCGTTTTGATATGTGGTTCGTTTGATTCCGATGTACGGTTTAGGAGAAACGACCGTTTTAAGTAACGGCGTTTCGCGAACGAACCATTACCCCTCGCCTTACTTTGAAACATTGGTTAAAGACCCTAAATGACTAATTGGAGTATGAAACATTTATGTAAAGTGTAATAGGCAGTTGGTAAGGCACTCGCGAAAGAATCGCCTTAAAAATCTTAATGGTTAATTTATTAAAAATGGTGGAGCCGAGGGTACTCGAGCGACTTAAGTAAAGCTTTAAGCGCAAAACGAGCATTAGAGTCTAGAGTGGTTACAGTATAGATTCATAAGCGACTTTGGTTTAATTGCGACTTATATGTTGTTTATAGGTTGCCAGACTCGTCCCAGGCCTTTTATTACCCCCAATCACTCAGGCAAGTTTTCTACCCGTATAACTGTTGTTGTGATGTATATGTGTATATGCATGATCTTGTGATAAATGCATATTTGTTATTAGCAAATTCTTGCGATATATTGGAGCATGTGATATGGTATATATGCATGCCTGTTTCGTATTCTTGATTTATATATCTGTTGGTTCAAATGCTTATTAGTTGCATAATACCTATGCTAGAGATAAGCGGTATTTTAGTTTACCCTCAGTATAGGGGATCAAAAGGTGAACATATTTCTAAACCGGGAGTCGATGTTCCCGAGTATATATATATTGTTAGGTCACACACACACTGTAGAGGGGGTGAATACAGTGTATAGTACCCTCAAATCGAACTTTAAGAACTTAAGTAACAGAAAACAAACTTTATTGAAACAATAAACTCTGTTACAGTATGGAACTGTTACCTCTCAGTGATGAACAATATCA
Organism: Apium graveolens; assembly: GCF_009905375.1. Classification (NCBI taxonomy): domain Eukaryota; kingdom Viridiplantae; phylum Streptophyta; class Magnoliopsida; order Apiales; family Apiaceae; genus Apium; species Apium graveolens. The sequence goes on along the minus strand of NC_133655.1, from coordinate 99,228,755 downwards.
CGAGAGCTGCTAGGGTTACAATGAATAATCTTCTCAAATTATGATAACACTTATAGTGTAAACCCTATGTCTGTGTTTATATACTACACAGTTACAAGATAATCGCTAATTGATATGGAATATAATTCTGCTTCCTAAAATATATCAATCAGATATCTTTTCTTCCAAGTATTCCATTCTTTACAGAATTCCTTCTTCATGCATATCTCTTCTTATGTTTATCTTGATCTTCTTTCCTTTAATCAGCTACTATCCTTATCTGATCGTCCTTCAGCACTTAAGTTCTGATATCTATCTTCTGATGATTATCTCCTGATAACATAAGTATTGATATCCTTAAGTCTTGACTTCCAGTATAAGTACTGATCAACAGTTAAGTACTGATTTATCCTGTTCAAGTAAGATCTGAAAGCTAAACATAAAACATATTAGCCATGACATTATCAAATATATCTAACAATCTCCCCCAACTTGTAAATTAGCATAATATACAAGTTTAACAGATATTTGATGATGTCAAAAACATTAAGTACAAATGCATGAGAATTAGACTAGATAACTACAACTTACAGTCCTTAAAGCTTTACCAATATTCAACTTCTGATAACAACTTCAGTCTGTACAAATATCAGAATTTAAGCAGTTGTAGATCTTCGACTTGGCTTCATCATCTGATCTCTCTGATGTCAGGAGTTGTTCTGAGATAGTTCTTCAACAAACATTTCTTAGCATATCTGAGTTCGTCAATCATTCTCCTTTTGACATCTTTAAGCTCTGCAGTATCTTCACCAGTTTGAAAGATTGCAGCTCTGAGATCATTGATCTTTGCTTTTCTCAACTCCTGATCTAGTCTTATGACATAAGCTTTGTCAGACTCCAGATTGAATTCAAGTCCCTTAATACCAAGATATGTTCTGATCTGTGCAGTATTAGGCTTCATATCAACAATATCACCATTGTGATCTCTGTACTTTGGAACATATGTGCTGTCAGACTTAACAGAATAAAGCCTTTTCTGTCTCTGAATCTGTTCTTTTAAGTAGTTTGCAGCAGTCCCTGTTATTCTGTCATCCACTTGAAGTAAGAAAAGTACATGCTCCGATTCTTCAAAATACTTCAATGGAATGGCATTTTGTCTTATATGATAAACCCTACCATCTGTCATGAAATACAACATGATGTATTCTTTCAAGTAGGTATGGTAAACCATCTGTACGGATTCCAGTTGATTCAATCTCTCAGGAGTTGCTCCAATACCTGGTTCACTCAAGGAAGTTGGATCATTGGTAGTGTTGTGTACTCTTCTTTCATCAGCACTTCCCAATTCAGTTTTATCTCTTGCTTCCTTTCCAGTAACTACTCTTACTTCAAACCACTTGCAGTAGTCTTCAAAGATTGAGTCTGTTTTGCTTTAGTGAATCCTGGTAGGAGTGTCTTTGGTCTATCTTCTGATATCAAGTTAACTTGAGCTGTGTCAGAGGTTACTTGCTTCTTTTGAATATCAGAACTTATAATTTCTTGACTCTGAACAACTTGAGCCATGTCAGAGGTTGTTTTGAGAACTTTTCTTGAAGTCAGAGCAAGATCATCCTTTTCATCAGTAATTTCTTCATCTTCAGGAGGTACATAAACCTTGATAGGTTCACCAACCTTTTCTTTACCCTTTGATCTTGGATCTATCTGTGGTTGTGATCTAGCCAATATTGCTTCAGTATGTGTCCTTTCTTTGATCACAATGCCTTTGAGTTTTGGAAGTGACTTTTTACCAGAAGCTTCAGATTTGGATGTGACTTTCTCTGATTTAAGTCTGGCTTCTTCTTCCTTTAAACTTTCCAAGTCCATTCCTGGATTTTCTTGAAGAAATAACCGTCTTGACATTTCCTCATCAAGATCTAAAAGTTCATCAGAACTTAACTTTTTACCAGCAGCAGAACTTATTCTTTTCCCAGTATCAGAACTTGTCCTGTGACTAGCTTGTCTTGATGTAAACCTTCTACCTTGACTATGACCGCTACCCATTCCAGAGTATCCTTGGTCATCATTTCCATCATCATTTCCTTGCAGTGTCTTGTTAGTTTGGCATTTGGACTTAATTACCTTCTCCCCCTTTTTGGCATCAGCAGGTAGTAAAAGAGAGATAAGTAATTCCACTGAGGATTGGATTTCAGTAAGTTGCGATTGCTGAGAAGCTTGATTTGTCAGAATTTCATCAATCTGAGCTTGTTGATGATCTTGAGTCTTCTCAATATAAGCAATCCTGTCAATGGTAGGTTGGAAGAACTTTTTCTTATCAATTTTCCAAACTTGTTCTTGTTTGATAAAGTTCTCCTGAATCTTGTGTAGCTCTGCATGAGTAGTTGAATGAAGACCTTGTAGATGTTTAGTACTCAATGCAGTGACCCTAAGCTGGGTTTTAAAATCATCAGAATTTAACATTGCATCAGCTTTAGTCAAGTGCTCAGCAAGATGTTTTTCAGTTGGAACACATGAAACTGAGTTCCATTCCTTAGTCCACTCCTGACCTGTAGGAGTTTCACTCCAAGGTACTGGTGCTTCCCCGGTAATAAACTGCTTAACCAATTCAGACTTAGGAAGATTCTGTTGAGGAGTATGTCCGGAAGGACCTGCTGCATCAGTATCTACAACATGAGCAGTTGGAGCAGCATCACCAGTATCTCCAGCATGTGCAACATCAGAACTTAAAGAATCAGTATCTTCTGATAAGACAACAGTGTGAGTAGCAATGGAGGCTTCAGCATCCTCTAATTGCTGATCTTGTTCTAAGTTCTGATCAACAGTCATATCCTGATGCTCACCTAAATTCTGATCATCAGCATCTTGATGCAGAGAAGGTGTTGTTGATAACTCTGGAGTTTGAACAGCATCAGTAACAGGTGTTGTGGAAGGAATATTTGTTGTTGGAGCTTCTAAAAGAATTACTGCAGGCACAACCAAGTTTTGAACATCAATATCAGCACTTGTGCCTGGATCAACAGAAGACACAGAGGGTGTGTTAGCCTTTTCAGAAACAGCTTCCTGAGATGGAGTTGATGGAGAAGAAGTGACTGGAGCAAATTCCTTGTCTTGTGAGATTAGAGATTCCTGATCCCCTTCCTTAGCTGCTTCCTCTTCATCATCTGAAACTGGCCTTTTTGCCCTCTGTTTCTTGTATCTCGTTGTTGATTTGGATTCCTTGGGAGTTTCAGGAACTGTCATTCTTCTAAGCCATTTGAGAAGCCTAGATCCCCCAATTCCAGAATCCTTCTGAGAAGTCGCTTTCTCAGCTTCACCTACAACAGGTTCTGAAGAAGGAACCTGTTCCTCAGTATCAGATTCATCTCTCAGTACAGTCCTCCTCCTCTTTTGAGGTGTTTGAGGAATAGTTTTTGTTCTCTTTGGCTTGGAGGATGAGGGTTGAACAGTCTGTGAAGTAGAGAGATAGGATTTGAGATAAGTCCTGAGGGTAGGTTGAGTAGTATGAGTGGTAGGTGCTGAGGATGATGGTTTTGGGGTGTTTGTGGTTGGTTGGACATCAGAGTAAACAGATCTATAAGTATCAGGATCAGCATTTACTAGGATCTATTTTACAGACGGAGGAATCTGTAATGGTCTAACCACTGTTTTCTTTGTATCAGCATTTATCAGATCATTAAAGTATCATTTTGCAACTCTAAAAGGTGGGGTTGAGGAACTGACTAATTGAGGTTCATCAGTACAAAAAGTATATATAAGTTGACAGAATCTAGCAAAATAGACAACATTTCTATCCTCTGTCATCCTATCCCCAATAGAACCAATTATTCCAGTTGCAAAATCAAAATGAGTTTGATGGATAATAGCATACCCTATGTGCTGACTCAGAATTGGGATAGCATCAAAATTCGAACATTTGTTCCCAAAAGCTTTGGTGATGCAGTTAAAGAAGAAACTCCATTCTCTTCTGATATTAGCCCTTTTTAACTGCCCAAGTTTTGCCAAACTCTTTTCATATCCCAAATCAGCCATTAACTCCTGAAGTGCTAATTCCTCTGGAGTTGAAAAAGTACAATTTTCTGGGAGATGTAGAGCTTTGCGTATTGTACTAGGAGTGACTACATAAGATGAATCACCCACTTCAAAAACAATACTGGGAGTGCCATGTTTACCACCATCATCAAAGTGCCCAGTCTGCCAAAACGTCAGAACTTGTTGACTTGAAAAGACTTCAGGCTGTGTAAATGCGTACCCAATCCCACTATGTGCAAGAAGATCTTGCACAAAATGCAATTCAGATGGAGCTTCAGCATGATCAAGAATTGCAGCATAGTTGTTTGGAACAAACTTAGCTCCATCATTGATTAAATCCTTAGGTGCCATGTGAAAAATTGAGATTCAAAAGTGCCTGTTAGGTGTTTGATAAAATGTCTGTATGAAAAACCAACGTGAGAAGAAGGAGAGTAAGTAGAGAGAAAAAAAATATGAAGGAAATACAAGATTAAAGAAATCCTCTCTCTGTTGTACTTATACTCTGAACAAAAATGTTACCGTTGGACACCTGTCAGACATGCAGTAATAACGGACAGTTACTGGGCTCGAGAAAACAGGAATCATTACTTACCCATTTGCCTAGTTTCAAGGAAAAACCGTTCCATTTATCAAGAGAAACAGTTTTAATTCAAAATTTAAACCGTTATCACTGATTGAATTATTTTTCACTGCATCATTAATATTCTGAAAATAAATCACATGAAAATGACCAAGATAAATTAGATAAGTGCTGAAAATGAATCAGAACTTAATATAAAACCAAATTTTATAAGGTCATCAGAATATCAATCAGGATTTATCAACACAAGATAAAATAACTCAGAGACAAAATCTTGAAGTAAAAACAACTTTCATTAATATATCAAGACAATACATTCATGAAATGGAAGTTACATCAATACTTATACAAGATTTTCCCTAAGCTTCTAAACCTAACATCAATAGCCTTAGTCCTAGCTAAGAAGCCTGACAAAGCTGATGATGAAGAAAAACAGGAAGAAGACGAGATTAAGTCATCTTCTTCTTCCTACTCTCGACAAACAGAATAGCGAGTCGGATGATTCGCTCTTGCTGGCGGAGATGATGAAGATGAAGTTCTCTTCGAACGGCCACCAGATCACATTTGATAACCTCTGGAAATTGAATCCAGAGATTGTGAGGAATGTTGGTGATAGGGTATGGAGTTGGAATTCCATTCAAAAAGACATGCACAGTCTCATCACCATAATTGTAGAACCAGCCAAATGCAGCCATTTGTGATGATAAATAAAAAACGAGAGTGAGTTTGTGATAAAAGTGTGATGGGAAGGCTGATGTGAAGTGGTTTCTTATATAGGCAAGAGAATGCCAGGAGACGCAAAGAAATTGAATGCTGACAGGTAGAATTAATTCTACCTCGTCTCCCTAGACTTTGAAAAAGAATAACATTCATTGGAAAGAGGAATCATGGTTTAAAACGCACAAGAAACAAGAAACAGTGGATTGTTCAAGTACGAATACCATTAATCCTAATCATAGTGACTATTAATCTTCCACTTCAACATATTCCAGTTCGAACTGAGACTGTTATCAAATTTTATTCACAGATAAGCCAAGTAAAGGATTAGACTGAGAAATCAGAACTTAAACCTATACCAGAACTTAACAGTCATCAGAACATAATTTCATAACTCGAAAAAGGAATGCCCATCTTAGTAAATCCTCATACAAGTTCTGAGTTATAGACTTCAGAACTTAATCATCAGAACGTGTAACTAGAACTTGTCCTCAGAATTTGTGCAAAGTGACACAGTGACTGTTTATCTAAAATAACATAGACCACCACAGTAATTTTCATCATTCATATGGAGTGATTAGTGTGTGTTAACATATAGGCTCTGATACCACTTGTTAGGTCACACACACACTGTAGAGGGGGTGAATACAGTGTATAGTACACTCAAATCGAACTTTAAGAACTTAAGTAACAGAAAACAAACTTTATTGAAATAATAAACTCTATTACAGTATGGAACTGTTACCTCTCAGTGATGAACAATATCACGAGAGCTGTTAGGGTTACAATTAATAATCTTCTCGAATTATGATAACACTTATAGTGTAAACCCTATGTCTGTGTTTATATACTACACAATTACAAGATAATCGCTAATTGATATGGAATATAATTCTGCTTCCTAAAATATATCAATCAGATATCTTTTCTTCCAAGTATTCCATTCTTTACAGAATTCCTTCTTCATGCATATCTCTTCTTATGTTTATCTTGATCTTCTTTCCTTTAATCAGCTATTGTCCTTATCTGATCGTCCTTCAGCACTTAAGTTCTGATATCTATCTTCTGATGATTATCTCCTGATAACATAAGTACTGATATCCTTAAGTCCTGACTTCCAGTATAAGTACTGATCAACAGTTAAGTACTGATTTATCATGTTCAAGTAAGATCTGAAAGCTAAACATAAAACATATTAGCCATGACATTATCAAATATATCTAACATATATATATATATTTATATATATATGGATATAGTTTTCAAAACTATTGATCGAATAAGGTTTATTCGATAACTTTATATTATTTAATGAATATTACTTGAATATTCATTCGAGGACTTATGACTCCTGTTATTTTATTTAATGAATATTATTACGAATATTAATTCGAGGGCTTATGACTCAGTTTATATTATTTAATGAATATTATTTGAATATTCATTTGAGGATCTATGACTCCGATTATTTGCTGAGATATATTCTTTATTTTATTAAAGAATAAGGTGTCGATAATCAAACTTATCTTTGATTATTCAAATAAAGATAGTACTTTCGTATAAGTATATCTTTGGTTATTTAATACTCACTTTAAGTATAAGTCTTACAACTTCTACCTCAATTATTTGTATAAAGATTATTCTTTATGGGAATATTATTTAAATAATAATATTCAGATATTTTCTAATATATTGGGACTGATTTACTTTATTAAATCAGCATTACTCCAAACACTCTTTAAAGTGTTTTCGAGTCTTTAAAATGATTTTTAAAAGTTAGAGCGGATCCCAAAACTCATTTTTATATATTTAAGATCTTCCTTTTTAAAGGGGATTTAAATACTCGCTCAAAACCGGAGGGATCCGGCTCTGTGGTGTATTTTATATTCGCAACAAGGTTGCTGTTTTGGTAAATTAATTGATTACTTACCCAACGTTCGGGAAGTAAGTCCATCTATCGAGTCGGCATAAGCAACATGGGCTCAGTGGGCGTCCATGATAGTGTAAGTGGCTCAGTGGGAGTCCATCAAATGCGTAAGTGGCTGAGTGGCAGTCCAGCATAAGGTCCTATTGCGACCAGGGTGATGACCAGTGGGGAATTCGTCCATCTACTAGTAGAAAAGGTTACTTATTGGTATCTTTGCCTGATCAGCAAGATATCGGGTTTATGCCAAAATTCTTTCCTTTCCAAATTTATGGAATATTGCAACTCTGTTCATACTTTACATGACAGAGGTTTTCAGGAAATGTATGGGAGATATATATATATGAATATATTTATATATCGGGACTTAATGAAGTATCTCGTAACTTCATTATTTATAATGATATTTCAAGGATTGAATCTATTCAAGTCTTATCTTGTAGTTTCATCTGGGTGATGAACTTTTGAAACTGATTATAACTTGAACGGTGGTAGTTCAAGTAGTATTCGGATATAAGTATATTGGAGTATCTTGTAACTTCATCTTTTAAACTTATATCTAGTAAATGATTATCTTGTGCATGTCAAAGATTTTCGGAAAAACGTTGAGACAAGGTTAGATATATGAGATCACCTTGCAACGATATTTTTATACAGTTATAAACTGGAACTCTGTGTATATTATACACGTCAGAGGATTTCAAAGATTGTGAAAAGTATATATGTACGTATACTGAATATTATGCGACTTCATCGCATTAAGATATCAAACTTGGTTCATTTCTTTTGACCAAGACTTTCATGAGTACTATGAGAAGGCTCATATATTGTTAATCATTATACATATTATTTTGGTGGGCTTGCTGCTCACCCTTGCTTTCTTCTTTCATCACACAACAACAGATAGAAAAGATGAACAGGACCAAGCTCCCGATTCGCAAGCGATTAGGAAACGTTCCGCAGTTTCCTATAGGCGTTGATGTTGTTGTAGCTGAGGTAGGAACTACCAATAGGCTAGGCTTTCAACTTTTGATGTACCAGACTTATGTATCTTTATCAATTGTAATAATGGCAAAGAAATGTAAATTTATTCAGAAACCCTTTTAAGGTGTATTGGCATATAATTGTGGAATAAAACGACTTGTGATTATTTTTGGATATTCATCTCTGAGACTATAACTTGTGGTGTGTGTGTTTATTGTGGGGTCACAGTACAGAGTAGTTGATTATTTATTAAGATTGGGTGTTATTAAGGGAAATGGAACTCGTGACAACCCGGATCCCCGACCCCGGATTTTGGGGGTGTTACAAAAATCATCAAACAATTCCTCTGAATCAAAAACCGAATTTAAGTTTAAATAATTAAAAACTGAAAAATATGAAATTGAAAAATAAATACCCTTATTCGAAGATTCTGATACGGATATGATTGTCTCGTCGAGGGCTTCGATTTGACTATTCATACGCCTCCATCGGATTCCAATAACGTCTTCAAATCATTGTTCGATTACGAAGAACATGAAGAACACATTTCATTTCTCTGGATATTTATCTATTTAACTGTTGGCAAATGATTTTCTGTACAAAATAAAATAAGGTAAAGGCTATTTATAATTACGGAATATTAGTACCCCGTTGGATCATTCCGGGTATAAAATAGTACGTTTATTTATAAAAAATGATCCAAACGGTACCGGTTTTCGAAATAATTATCCAAATAAGTACAATTTGTACTGCGGTCTTGGTCTCAGCGCTTGGTTACACGTATTACGAGGTGATAATTGTGATAGTTTAATACAAAGATCCCGTTTATCGAAAATACAGGTTCTATTTATTTACCAAGACAAATAACGTACCGAAAATGTTGTGCCGGGACCCGCGCAGGACAAACCGTACGCCGGATCGAAAAAGTCAAAACATGGAAAATGCTCGGAATATTGCAATTAGGTTAGGAAGGAGTTTTCGGAAGAGTTTCGGGTTATAAAAATGTAAGAATGGATGACGTCGGTTGGTTCCCGATTGTATAAAATAGTTTTTAAATACCTGGAAAAAGATTTTATAAAATCCATATATTTCCTATAAAATCATAAATCATCATAAAAATAAATAGGAAGATATGACAATTATTTATATTTTATTTTGAACATATAAAAATTAAAATACTCAATTAATATTATTTTTAAACATCCAAACACATTTAACACTTAACAAATAATTCACATAATAGATACTGAACACATATAATAATTATCTATTAGCAAAAATAATTAAACGATATATCCCGGATATTACATCCTTCCCCCTTAAAAGGATTCTGTCCTCAGAATCTCCTAAGAAAATAACTGAGGGTACTTCGCTCTCATATCTTTTTCTAACTCCCAGGTTGACTTTTCAACCTTTGGAATTTCCACAATACTCTTACTAACTTTACCACTTTATTTCTCAATACTTTATCTCTTCCTTCTAGAATCTCTATCGGACTCTCTACTTATGACAAATCTGTCTGAACCTCTATTGGCTCCTACTCTATTACATGCTTGGAGTCTGGATTATACTTCTTAAGCATTGATACGTGAAAAATATTATGAATGTGCTCCATGTGCGGAGGTAACGCCAACTCGTAAGCTACTTTGCCAACGCGCTCTAAAATCTAAAAAATGTCCGACATATCTTGGGCTCAGTTTTTCCTTTCTTTCTAAATCTTGTCAATACCTTCCACGGTGATACTTTCAGTAATACCAAATTCCATTCTTTGAATTCCATATTTTTCCTTGATTGATCTGTATACTTCCTTTGACGGTCTTGTGCTACTATCAATCTCTTCTGGATAACTTTACAACTTCCTTTGGCTATTTTACTAATTTAGGTCCAAATATTTTGCGTTCCTTACTTCATCCCAATACACTGGAGATCTACATTTGCGTCCATAAAGGGCTTCATATGGTGGCATCCCAATACTGGCGTGATAACTGTTGTTGTAAGCAAATTCTACCAGGGCTAAACGCTTGTCCCAACTTCCTTTGAAATCAATAGCACAAACACGTAACATGTCTTCGATTGTCTGGATCGTTCTTTCACTCTGGTCGTCCGTCTGTGGATGGTAAGTTGTACTCATATTCAGTCTCATTCCCAAACATTCTTGAAAACTCTTCCAAAATCTTGAATTAAATCTCGGATCTCGATCAGATAAGATATACACAGGAATTCCATGACAAACTACAATTTCTTTCAGATACATATGGACTAACTTGTCTAGTGAAAATCTTTCATTTATAAGCAGAAAATGAGCTGACTTGGTAAGTCTATCCACTATAACCCAGATGGCATCATGATTGGCCATTATTCTTGGTAATTCAACTATGAAATCTATGTCAATATGCTCCCACTTCCCCTCTGGAACCTCCAATGGCTGTAGCAATCCACTTGATCTCTGATGCTTTACTTTAACTCTTTGACATGCATAACATCTGCTAATCCATTCCGCAATTTCCCTCTTCCTATCTGGCCATCAATAATTTTTCTTTAAATCTCTGAACATTTTGGTACTCCCTGGATGGATTGAATACCTTGAATTATGAGCTTTCTGTAAAATTTTATTCTTCAACTCCGTAACTGGTGGAATTCAAATTCTAGAAGAAAACCTAGGAATACCTTGATCGTCCTTTTTGCGTGCACAATTCTTCACCTACCAAATGATTTATATCCTGATACATTACCTCTTCCTGTCACTTCCTTATCTTCTCTAACAATTCCGACTGAAAAGTCATACTTATACATTCTTACTCCTTTTGGATCATGAACCCTGACTTCCAATTCCAACTTCTAGAATTCCATAAATAATTCTTCGAGTATAGACTCTATGTTCATCCTTTCTCCTTCTTACTTATCTCTTGCCACTGCAGTTACTTTTCCTCGAGAGTTCATACTTCAAACTCTTATGGTCCGTATAGATCTTACACCTTTCTCCATACATATCGTATTTCCCAATCTTTCTCAAAGCGAATATTATTACTACTAGTCCCAAATTATGAGTAGGATACTTCTGCTCATAAGGTTTCGGTTGTCTGGATGCATATACAATAATTTATTGTATCGCATCGGCACACATCCGATTCCCTTATGAGAAGCATTATTATGAACTATCAAATCTCCTAAATATTTTCCAATTGACAAGACATGTGTCGTAACTATTCTTTCATGTAACTTCGCAAAACTTTCTTCACCCTTCTCCACTTTATAAAAACTTCTTGCTTTTCCTGATTAGCTTCGTCAAAGGTACTGCAACTTTTAAGAAATATTGAACAAATTTCCGATAATAACCGGCTAATAATAAAACTTCTTACCTTTGTTGGTGCTTTTGGTCTTTCTTAATTTATACTATCTTTAAATTTTTCTGCTGAATCCCCTTTTGTCTCCTCCTCACTGACTATCTATGCTAAGAATTATACTTCCTGCCATTAAAGTTTTCACCTAGTAAACTTTTCATACCGCTTCTTTCTTCTTTGACTCCTCAGCTATCATTGTATAGGTTGCATGGTTTTTCTTAATTAATACAAGTATATCTTATCCAGATTCCCCCTTCCAGGTTCTACTCATCAAATTTAAATATCACCGGTATATTAGTTAATCCAACTAACATTTCTAGAATTTTATAACAACAATACTGAGTTCTGAAAATTATCTTTGATATGTCCATAAGTTTAATCTTCACTTGGTATTATACCCGGTCTTAAATCAATCTTATTAAAATACCTTGCTTCCTTCATTTGATCAAACAAATCGTTGGTTTGAGGTAACATATATCTACTCTTGAGAGTAAACTTGTTAAGCTTTCGCTAATCAACACCTAATCTCACACTTCCATATTTCTTATTAACAAATCATGCCGGTGCACTTTAGGAGGGGTTCGCTAGGTCCAGTTGCTTTCTCTTCTAATTATCTCATGCGTTTACTCTGGTAACTCCTTTATTTTATCTGATGCCATTCTATGCGGGGCTTTGGACACAGGCTTCATTTCAGGTGTTAAATCAATCATAAACTCATTTTGTTTATCTAAAGGAAATATGGGTAATTCGTCTGGGAACATATCTTAAGACTATAAAATATTCAAGTTCGGTTTGCTTCTGACCCTTATTTATAATCGCCATATCACTTACATTTTGGTCACTGAAATCTTAAATCATTCTTAACAAATTCTTTACCTTCCTTTGTCCTCTAAACTTCTTCATGTTCTCATTTGGCATCTTCAGAACTATCTTCCATCATGACGGTCTACCTGAACATCACACTTGAATAGTTAATCCACTCTTTAGAATAATGTCAAATCCCCTTATCTCAAATGATATCAATTTTTCACAACTTATTACCAGAAATATCGATTCAGCCATTGGTACTTACTTATTCAATAATTGCACGTTCTTAACTTGCTAATCCTTTAGTCATAATCTTATCAATTCGACAGGGTAATTCATCTTATCAATAAAATCTTGAGAGATATACGATCAAATTGCTCCCACATCTTTCAATACTTCAACGCGTAAGATATCCGCAATAATCATCCACGTCATCACATCCATATTCTAAATAACATATTTCTCAGGAAAATTGCAAATTCTCGTTCTCGGAGACGTATTTCTTATTGAAGTAGATTCCCTTGACTCTTAGTGCATCCTTGGCTAGGGCTAGTGATTTGCAATTCCCGCCATATGCCCTTGTTTCCTTTCCATGCATGAGAGGTAGATGGGACTTTGCCCGCTTGATTCAGGATACGTTGATCTATGTTTAAAAGCCTCTTGCAAAGAACGTCAGTACAACGAAACGACTAGAAGGATTCAAAATTCAAAAAAAGTTAGAGTTTGAGAAGAAAGAAGAAGTAGTGATTTGAATATGAATGAGACAACCATATTGGTACTTGAGATGGCAAGTCTTTCATACTGTATGGCATACAGCACATGATTAGGTGGCGTCCCACCCGACTCTTCGTTATTCCGACAAAGTGTCTCATCATAACACTGTTTGTCCCAATCAAAAAGCAAAACTTGAGGGGAACAATTAAATTTGAAAAGAATGTAAAATCCTCCTTTTTGATATCATCAGAAAGAATTTATTAAGAAAAGAAGTTCATACATTTTTAGGAATTAAAAAGGAATATACGCTGTAATGTTGAGGACAAGAATGATACCATTGGTCACCATCCACATTTCACTTGTATTCATCTTTCGAGCTTGTTCGATCATATCCCAATTGTGTCATATAACAACTTTAGGAAGTATGCTGAAATGCCTTCGCAACTAAGCATTATGGTAGATTCTTACTTGTTAAATCTCGCGTCTATAACATCGCATCTACACGTATAATACTTTAACAATTCGATCATAATGGGGTTGTTATCTGTAACCTTGAGTTTCCTCTTTTTAATCTAAAATAACCATGAATCATTCAACATAACGATCCTTTTATTAATAATATTCTTCTTTTAAAAAAGTCTGAGAATCTTCTCAATCTTCTTCGGTCATGCTCAGGCTTCCGTTAAATCAATAAATTCCTTGAACTCTGATAATCCCAGCAATTGGATGAATAGTTACTCTGTACGCTGGTTCTGTTGTTAATCTTATCGAACAATACTTGCACCTTACTATTAGGAATAATCAACTGATCACAGGTTACCTCATTTCCCCAAATTAGCAATACTAAGTCTGAAACAGCATCCTTCCAGGTAATCCAGGTCTTTTAACAAATAAGAAACTCAAGTAGTAACTTGACAACCAATGTTTAAAACTTATTTTATTCCAAAAAGGTTTTTAGAAATTTTTTAAGGAAAAATCTTTTTCAAAAACTTGTTAAAATTTTTGAATATCACACATCTGGTTGTCCTTACTATATGAGTTGGTTGTTGTCCTTCTTATAACTAGATACCAAGTTAAAGAAATGATCACACAAAGGTCCATGCACTTCCATTTATCTCCTCTCCTTCATTGGGTCTATTACCTTCCTTAATCGATGAAAACTTCAGCTGTCGTTGTATATTATCTTATTCGTAGCTTCATTTCAATGCTTCCATACTGGTAGTTCTCCCATCAACATCTTTGAAGTCAGTAAGTAGAATAGGTCTATCAAACAGCCAACAAATCTATTTCATAAAACCAAGTTTGCTTATATCACGTCACATCATTACTTTATATATCACATTTATCATAGCACGATCATCTAATTCTATGAAAATTCCAGATCCGTACTTTTCTCTCTAACTCTTTTCAAAATTCCTCTAATCCATCCCACAAGTTAATCACGGTTAGTCTATTCACTAGTGGCTCCATTTAATCTGGTAACAGCTATCCTCCGAAACACGTGAATTTTCTTTCTAAACTCCTTCTCTCCTTTATTAATATCTCATGTACTTACCATTTACTATAGCTATCGAATCCATTCTCATAAATACTGTTGTTCCATAAGACAAGTTTTTAAACTGAGGGTATAGAACATGGTCTAGAGTAAACTGAAAAGATACATTCATAGTTGAATGTACAGAAGAACAAGAATAAGCAAATAGAGGTTCTTGAATAGGTAGTCTCGTATCAAGAGGTGGTAAAATAGCGTTGAATAACTTGAAAAGGTGCAACTGTCATAACAGAAGGTAGTACCTTTAATACTGATGGAGGAACAAGCTGCAAATTAACTCCTGGAGAAGATGACGATCCTCGAACGGAAAACTCTAAACGATCAGATAATGCAGGGGAATCAGGATCTACCATTGTCGTTATCTGGAAATCACGCCGCAATGTTAAGAATCCCAAATCGTAATATGAACCATGTCGTAGACCTACTATACAATCGCACTCAACCTCGTAACGTCTTATCTTTCTATTTCCTATTCCTAATCCTAACCCTCTACCCAATCCGGACAATCTAGGCTTGTTTCAGTGACTTATAACCTGTAGCTCTGATATCAACCTGTGGCGCCCTCCAAACCTGAGTCAGAAGTTTGGGGTCTACGACATATACACAATATATAAACCTGTATATGAAATATTATCTACAATGACCCTGTTTTACATAACCACGGATCGCAACAGGTTAAAGTATAAAAACAAGCCACCACTTTAACTTTTATTACAACGTACCAAATCCTAACTAATTTAACTTACAACTAATAATGAAATTATTCTTACAATCTTATTATCTCACTACTGCAATAAGCTCCTTCTAGCTCGATCCAACATAATTTGGATTCCTAGCTCGCACTTTGGACTGGGGAACTTCACTATCATCCATATCCTTCTTAACTGTAAAGTATATAAAAAGATTCGCAAGAGTGAGCTAACTAGCTCAGCAAGTCATAATAACAATAACTGAGGTTAAACAATGATCAAACGAGATGATTCAAAGAAATCAAGTTTCTTGTTAAACAACCAATAGAATTGGATATTCATTTTAAGTTTTTAAAACCAAGGTTAGGCTGCTGATCAGTCATGCACTAACCCGAGCAAAGCACACAGCACTGCTCTAACTACTGGATCCAAGGCACACATTGGCCTAACTTGACCATCGATATGATCTAACCACGAATCTGGTCCACATAAAGAAAACTATCCAATTCTAAAGCAGTTCAATATGATAAACAATATAATTCAATAAAACCGGATCATAATCAATAACAATAAAACATTTGTATAAAAGCATGGTGAAAATTCATGGGTACCAAAAGGGTATGTCAGAGTATATAAAAGAAGTTGCCTCCAGCCTGTATGATAATCGGTTATTAGATGAATAATGTTTTTACAAGGTTTTAGTACTTTGATGTTACAAGGTATGGTTGAGTATAAAAGTTTCTGTATGTTTAAACAATTCTGTTCTAGTGTTTGGTATATGATGGATATATATTTGTGGAGCAGTATCGTGTTTGTGTGGTTTAGTATCTGGTAAATCAACAAGAAATGGTTCACAAAGAATAAGACTTACGGCTTCAAAGATCAAATGTTGTGGTTCAGGTTCAAGGTTGAATGATTCAAAGTACATACAATATAAGACATAGCTATTTTGAATACTTAACAATATTTCACGACAGAATTTAGAAACATTTGCATTATATCCTGGAAGAGGTTTAGAAGTACTTGCCTTATCACAATCGATTCCAATTTCACTTGTATTCGTCAAATGATTATCTTCAACAACCACTCGTCTACTTTTCCTATGCCTCGATTCTATTTCCCGATCACTTGCTGTATTTTCTACATGTCGATTCCATTTTCTGATCACCTTCTTCCCTTTCCTACGCCTTGCTTACTCTGATAGGCATCATAAGTATCTATCAATATTTAGCTCATACGATTATATTCGACATACACTTCTATCTACCCTTCGTTTCACCCAAATCCGATTAACGGATTGAAAGTTACGCTATAAACAAGTAAATATCGAACATATAGACCGACAGTCAACCAACAAGTCACATATAGCACGTAACAGGTCAAATAATCAAGGACATATCATTTATAAAGGAGTCTCGGGTTATAAACAGGCTTTCGGGTATTCAAAATGATTTTTAAAACATTTTTCGGAATTAAAACGGGTCGTTGGATCAATTTTAAAGTAATAAACAGGGTTCGGTCGGCCAAATCCGGCTTCAAAATAATTTTATAATAATTATCGAGCCTTGAAAACAATTTAAAATAATATTTTAAAGCTCGAAACTATTTTTCGGAATTTTTAAATCATTTATAAATTATTAAATCTAATTAATTAAAATCAATTAATAAATAATTAAATTAATTAATCAATTAATATTTAAATAAATTGACTATTTAAATAATTAATTATTAACTAAAATTAATTAATTACAAAATTCAGATTTATTTTTAGATAAAAGAATAATTTTCAGAATTAGAAATAATGATTTTTGGAATTAAAAAATGAATTTTTGGATTTATTTTCAAATAGAATTTCCAGAAACAGGTTTTTAGAAACGGAATTAGGGGAGAGTGGATCAAAAGCGGGTCAGGTGGCGGGTCGAAGTCGGGTCGATATGAACCCTACCGGATCCAGTAGAACTTTACCGGAATCTGGGTTGAACCCAGAAACCGGCGAAGTCACCGTTTTCCGGCCACACCCCAACACCCTCTAAAAACGTCCCCTTTTCTAGAAATTTTGATCTTAACCTGTCACAAATCAACCCAGCTATACAGGTGTGGCAATATTTACTACAGATGAGCCGTGGTTCGCGATTTCCGGCGAAAAGCCATGGAAACCGGCGACCTCGAGCTCAACTCCGGCTAGAACTCCGATATCCATGATTAATTAACAAAAATCAACCAATCCAGTACCAAAATGAAGCTGAGATCATCTATAATATGTTCCTACCATCCAAAACATTCAACAACACTAAATTAAACCAAGAAATTGATTTGAAAATCTTGTAAAATTCCAAAACTCGTTTTTACTATTCACTAAACCAAATCACGCAAATAATATACTGAACTGATCCTTGGAACCTTTACAATCATAATCAACAAACAAAATCATCAAACAATTCCTCTGAATCAAAAACCGAATTTAAGTTTAAATAATTAAAAACTGAAAAATATGAAATTGAAAAATAAATACCCTTATTCGAAGATTCTGATACGGATACGATCGTCTCGTCGAGGGCTTCGATTTGACTATTCATACGCCTCCATCGGATTCTAATAACGTCTTCAAATCTTTGTTTGATTATGAAGAACATGAAGAACAAGGTTCATTTCTCTGGATAAGTACCCCGTTGGATCATTCCGGGTATAAAATAGTACGTTTATTTATAAAAACTGATCCAAACGGTACCGGTTTTCGGGATAATTATCCAAATCAGTACAATTTGTACTGCGGTCTTGGTCTCAGCGCCTGGTTAGACGTATTACGAGGTGATAATTTTGATAGTTTAATACAAAGATCCCGTTTATCGAAAATACGGGTTTTATTGATTTACTGAGACAAATAACGTACCGAAAATGTTGCGCCGGGACCCGCGCAGGACAAACTGTATGCCAGATCGAAAAAGTCAAAACATGGAAAATGCTCGGAATATTGTAATTAGGTTAGAAAGGAGTTTTCGGAAGAGTTTCGGGTTATAAAAATGTAAGTATGGATGACGTCGGTTGGTTCCCGATTGTATAAAATAGTTTTTAAATACTCGGAAAAAGATTTTATAAAATCCATATATTTCCCATAAAATCATAAATCATCATAAAAATAAATAGGAAGATATAACAATTATTTATATTTTATTTTGGACATATAAAAATTAAAATACTCAATTAATATTATTTTTAAACATCAAAACACATTTAACACTTAACAAATAATTCACAGAATAGATACTAAACACATATAATAATTATCTATTAGCAAAAATAATTACACGATATATCCCGGATATTACATTTATGTTCTTATTTTTCCTGCAAAAAGAAGCCAGATGGTTAGAATTTCCACAGTTATAACATTACTTTCTAGGAGCATTAGGAACAGGCTTATAATCATTACTTTTATTCACACCTTCCTTTCCATTCCTATTATTCCTAGGGGGCTTTACCTTGTTTACATTCTTAACATCTTTCAGCTTATGCTTAAGCTGCTTCTTTGTCATTAAGCCTATGTTAAATTCAGTTGGCTTATCCTGTTTTGGTTTGTCAGAAGTTAATTTCTCTTTAACTTCTGATTTATCAATATCAGACTTTATAGCTACAAACTTAACAAGATTTACCTTTGGCTTTTATTTAACAACTATAGGCTCAATTTCTACAGTTCCCTTATTATTCTTATCATCTCCATAACCTAAGCCTTCTTTCCAGTTTCCAGTACTTAACAAACTCTGAGTTGTTCTGCCAGAGTTAGTCCAAATCCTGATAATCTCTCTTTCCTTTTTTAACTCAGTTTTTAGAGATTCATTCATTTTAAGTACTTCATCCCTAACATAAAAGGCATCATCTCTATCTTTCTGAGTTTGATGGAACATGACTAACTCTTTTTCTAAAAATCATTCCTCTTTTTATAAGCAAGATTTTCAGAAGTTAATCTTTCACATGTTAAAGTTTGATCTCTATAACTAATGAACATGGTTTTAAGATATCTTCTCAACTCAGTAATATCATCAGTATGAAAGGCATAAGTAGTTTGAGGTACCTTTAACTCAACAGCATCAGAACTGCTATCAGCATTTGCCATCAAGGCATAGTTCACCTCACTTTCAGAATCTGAAGTGTCTGTCCAGCTTTTCTTCTTTGTGACAAGAGCCTTGCCTTTGTCACTCTTCACTTTCTTGCAATCAGGAGATATGTGGCATTTCTCACCACAGTTGTAGCACTTGACATTTGAGTAATCTCCTCTGTCAGACTTTCCTCCTTTGCCTTCATATTTTCTGAAACCCTTCTTATCAGAACTTGCACCTTTCCTGGAAAATTTCTTTCCCTTTCTGAATTTCCTATATGCAATCCTTGTGATTCCTTTCACCATAAGAGCACACAACTTCATCATCTCTTCATCAGCATCCATCTCAGGTAAGCTTTCAGTTTTTGAGTCATCAACTCAGTATCAGACTTTGTGATGAGAGCTTTTCCTTTGGCTTTTCTTGAGGCAGCTGCTTTGGGGGACTCCTCCTCAACCTTTAGAGCAACTGTCCTTGACTTTCTTCCATTCCTCTTGCTTCTAAATTCCATCTCAAGTTCATGAGTCTTGAGTATCCCATAAATTTCATCAAGAGTTGTTTCTTCAAGATTATAGTTGTCTCTTATAGTGGTGGCCTTCAAATCCCAACTTTCAGGAATAGCTAACAGGAATTTAAGGTTTGAATCTTGAAGATCATATTCCTTGTCAACTAGTGACAAATCATTCAAGAGTTTGACAAATCTGTCATATAAACCAGTCAATGACTCATCAGGTTTTGAGTCAAAGTGCTCATACTCTCGAGTGAGTATAGTCTTCCTGTTCTTCTTAATTAAATCAGTTCCCTGGCATCTTGTCTCCAAGGCATCCCATATCTCCTTTGCAGTCTTGCAGTTAATTACCCTATTTGACATGATATTATCAATGGCACTATGCAGCAAGTGTCATACCTTAGCATCCTTAGCAATCGATGAGATATCTTCAGCAGTGTAATCACTCTTCTTCTTTGGTACAGACTTTGCTGGTTCACCTGCAACTACAACAGAGAGTTTGGTTGGCTTGTGTGGTCCTTCATTGATTCTGTCAAGGTATTCTGGATCTGTAGCTTCCAGAAACATAGACATCCTCACCTTCCATATGGGATATTCAGATGGTTTCAGTATGGGAACTCTAATAGTCTCATATCGATTATGGATTTGAGTCTTTGGAGGTTCTTCAGTTTTGGTGGGCTTGGTTGGAGTTTGTTCTTCTTCATACATGATTGTTTTTGGATCTTAAACTGTTTATGTGTTAACAGATCTGCTCTGATACCACTTGTTAGGTCTCACACACTATAGAAGGGGGTTGAATACAGTGTTTATCACAATCAAATCGAATATAAGAACACAAGTAACAAAAAATAGATTTTATTCAACACAATAAACTCTGTTACAATATGGAACTGTCCTCTCTCAGTGATGAACAAATTATCACGAGAGCTGCTAGGGTTACAATGAATAATAACTTCGATCATGATAACACATATAGTGTAAACCCTATGTCTGTGTTTATATACTACACAGTTATAAGATAAATTCTAATTGATATGGAATATAATTCTTCTTTCTAAAATATATCAACTAGTTATCTTTTCTTCCAAGTATTCTATTCTTCATAGAATTCCTTCTTCATGCATATCTCTTTTTGCATTTGTCTTGATCTTCTTTCCTTTCAATCAGCCGCCTTCCTTATCTGAACGCCTCCTTAAGTCCTGATATTATTTCTTGATAAATATCTCATGATAACTTAAGTTCTGACAACTTAAGTTCTGATATCTTAAGTCCTGACTGTTGGGAACCACGGACTTAGGGTGTTACTACGCTTTACAATAAAGATTACGAAAAGAGGATTACCTTGTTAATGGTTGATTCCACGCTCTTCTATTGTATTCCCAAATTCCCTTAAGCGAAGTGTGGCCTCCGTCTTCTCAAGTTATCCTCTCTTCTTGCTCCTTGGTGGCTACAATATGTTTTCACACAATTCCAAGCAAGAAGAGAATAAGAATATATATAGGCAACAATAGGGACCATGGATAATTAGGTTGGGCCTTCTAATTACATCTTGAGCCTAGCCCAATATAATTAAATATTAATTCAATCCACTAAAGAATTAATATTTGCACTATCTTTCCTAATACCGTAATTTAATTAATTCGGTTCCAATATTATTTGCTTATTAAATTCCCCATGTTTAAAATATCATATGTCCATTAATTAAATAAATTACTGATAATTTATTTAATTAATATCTTTTATCCTTGATCATCCACTCAACCTTTATTTAATTATGCCAGAATAAATTCCACCTGCAGGGTTTCACATAATTAAATCTTTTTGAGCTTTCAAGGGGACATCATTAACCCGAATATTATCAGGACATGGATTCCTTCAATAAATAATATCCACCATGTATATAATTCCATCACCCAAAATATAATGATATAATTCAAAAGAATTATTTCATATATAAATCAAAGAATGTAAATAATATACACGTGTCAATTACTATTTCCGGATTAAGAACCTAAGCATTAATAATAACATAGAATCTTAGTTCTCCTTGTTAATCAGTATTAAGGGAACAATTCACAATTTGATCCTGTTCAATATACACAAAGTATACTAGTATTATTTATTAGTCAATATAAACTAATCTAAATAATACTACAGCCATACAAGTGGATTGTCCAACACCACCTGTGCTGTGAACCTTATTATATTATATAACCGTATTTAACAATCTAATATTCTGTATCCCATTTGATACTAGATTGTTCACAATATATAATATTAGACAACATGTAAACATTCAAATGATTCTCAAATAAACTGGCCAGAAATAAATGTACATACTTCAAATAAATATTTTCAGTATACACTAACAATCTCCCACTTATACTCAAAATATTCTATGTGTACATCAGTATTTATTTAATCCACTATTATATAAAAATCTATGTGTCCATCCATCTGACTCCTATCGCTTCCACATGCTTGTCAAAAACCTTGGTTGGCAAGCACTTTGTGAAAGGATCTGCTCGATTGTCTTCTGATGATATGTGAGCCACAACTATATCCCCTCGCTTTACGATTCCTCGTATGAGATGATACTTACGTTCAATATGGTTAGCTACTTTGTGGTCTAGCGGTTCCTTTGAATTTGCCACAGCACCAGTGTTATCACAATACACCGTCAAGCTCCTAGGCAAATTAGGTACCACATCTAAGTCCAAAAGGAAGTTCCTGAACCATACAGCCTCCTTGGCAGCCTCAGAGGCCGCCACGTACTCGGCCTCCATGGTGGAGTCTGCAATGCATTTCTGCTTTACACTCCTCCATATAACGGCTCCACCTCCCAAAGTAAAAACATATCCCGAGGTTGATTTCCTCTTATCCCTATCTGATTGGAAATCTGAATCAGTATATCGCAAAGGAAATAGATCCGAGGCCTTGTAAATTAACATATACTCCTTAGTCCTTCTCAGGTACTTGTGTATAGTTTTTACTGCACTCCAATGTTCCTGACCTGGGTTCGACTGATATCTACTAACCATGCCTACAGCAAAGCAGATGTCAGGCCTCGTACATAACATAGCATACATTAAGCTTCCACATGCTGAAGTATAAGGAACTGCTTTCATGCTCTCTATATCTTTAGGTGTCGAAGGACACTGCTTCTTAGATAGAGCAACTCCATGCTTAAAAGGTAGAAAACCTTTCTTGGAGTTCTGCATGTTAAAACGAGCTAATACTTCATCAATGTAGGGCTCTTGAGATAAAGCCAACATCCTTTTCTTGCGATCCCTTATAACTTTGATCCCAAGGATGTATGCCGCTTCACCTAAGTCCTTCATGTCAAATTGTTTGAACAACCATGCCTTTACTGATGACAACATCTCAACATTGTTTCCAATGAGTAAAATATCATCTACATATAGTACTAGAAAAACCACTGCATTACCTTCACTTCTCTTATACACGCACGATTCGCTTGGACTTTGATCAAATCCATATGACTGGACTGCCTGATTAAAATGAATATTCCAGTCTCTAGAAGCTTGTTTAAGTCCATAAATAGACCTCTTAAGCTTACATACCAGATGCTCTTGGCCTTCCTTAATGAATCCTTTTGGTTGCTGCATATAGATGGTTTCTTCAAGACTTCCATTAAGAAAAGCTGTCTTGACATCTATTTGCCAAATCTCATAATCGAGATGAGCTGCTATAGATAAAAGAATACGGATTGACTTAAGCATGACTACCGGTGAAAAGGTTTCCTCATAATCGATACCTTCTTTCTGAGTATACCCTTTTGCAACAAGTCTTGCTTTCCAGGCTTTCACCTTTTTATCTAATCCCCTCTTTTTCTTGTAGATCCACTTACATCCAATAGGTTTTATACCTTTGGGTGGTACCACGAGCTCCCAGACCTGATTATAATACATTGATTCTATCTCAGATTCCATCGCCTTTTGCCAAAGATCTGCATCTTTGTCTTGTGCTGCCTCTTCATATGTACGGGGATCATCATCATGTTCACCAGAGACCAAGTCTGAAGACTCACCCAAAAACATGAATCTATCAGGCTGTTGAATAACCCTCCCACTACGGCGAGGCACTGATGCGGTATTAGTGACAGGTTGTACATTATGTTGTGGTTGTTCTACTTGTACTACAGCTTCACGGGTATTATTTGTCCCTCCCACTAGTTCCTCTAAAACGACACTACTCATGGGTTTGTGATTCATTATATATTCCTCCTCTAAAAATCTTTCATTGGTGCTAACAATGACATCCCGATTCTTCGGACTATAAAATAAATATCCTTTCATTCCCATGGGGTAGCCTACAAATAACCTTACTTCTGTACGAGATTCTAACTTAGTCGCGTTCTTGTTCAGCACATGTACTGGACAACCCCATATTCGAATATGTCTTAGACTCGGTTTATCCCCGGTCCACAATTCTAAGGGGGTTTTAGGAACCGACTTAGAAGGTACTAAGTTCAGAAGATAAGCTGTTGTCTCTAAGGCATGTCCGCAAAATGACTTGGGTAAATCCGAATAACTCATCATCGATCTAACACTCTCTAAAAGAGTCCGGTTCCTTCTCTCTGCTACACCGTTCTGCTGGGGTGCGCCTGGTGCAGTTAACTGGGATTCTATCCCATTTTCTGATAAATATTCCCTAAATTCTCCAAGCAAGTATTCGCCACCACGATCTGATCGTAGTGACTTGATACTTTTATTAAGTCGCTTCTCCGTTTTAGCTTTGTACTCTTTGAACTTATCAAAGCACTCAGACTTACGGTGCAACAAATAATCATCAATGAAAGTGACGAAATATTCATAACCACCTCTTGCTTGGATATTCATGGGTCCACATAAATCAGAGTGAACCAATTCTAACAGTTGTTTGGCTCTATTCCCTTTTGCCTTGAAAGGCCTATTAGTCATTTTACCTTCCAAGCAGGATTCACAAACTGGAAATGGCTCCACTGCCAATGACCTTAAAGGCCCGTCTACTACCAGTCTTTGAATCCTCCTCAAGTTAATATGACCTAATCTCAAGTGCCAAAGATATGTTTGGTTCAAACTAGAAGGTTCCTTTCTTTTAGTAGAGTTAGAAGATGTGGTGTTCAATTCCCTAAATTGCAGTTGCAGTGCAGGTTGACTAGGATTAATTATATACAAATTGTCTTGCAATGTACCAGAACATATAATTCGTTTATTCATCATAATAGAAACATTACGATCCAAACAAACAATATAACCATCCAAAGCAAGTTTAGAAACCGAAATTAAATTCCTTCTAAAAGAAGGTACATAAAGACAATTGTTCAAAACCAAAATCCTATCAGAACCAAAAGATAAATGAATAACTCCTACTGCAACTACTGCTACTTTCGTAGCATCTCCCATGAACACGTATATCTCACCATCTCTAAGCATTCTGGATAGTTGGAACCCCTGCATAGAATTACAAACATGATCAGTGGCTCCTGTATCTACACACCAAGTGTTCGTAGATATAGCCGCTATAAGTGTTTCTGTAACTAGAGAAAGAGACATACAAGTATTGTTTGTCTTCTTAGGAAGAGGACAATCCTGTTTCCAGTGACCTGACTGTTTGCATCTGAAGCACTTTCCCTTAGGCTTTTTCACACCACCCTGAACTCCCACTGCCTTTACAGCTTTCTGTGTCTGAGCCTTTTTCTTCTTCTTAATACCTTTCGGCTTAGAGGAAGAACCTTTCTCAGCCACATTCACTTGAACACTCTGCCGAAATAATCCTTCAGCTGCCTGAAGTTCTGTCAGCAGTTCCACGAGACTATACTGCCTCTTGTTCATGTTGTAATTCAAGCGGAACTGCTCAAAACTCTTGGACAAGCTCATAAGGATAATGTCAATCTGGGTTTCCCCGTCAAGTTCAGCACCAAGGATCTCTATCTCATTCAGATGAGACATCATCTTGAGAACATGATCCCTTACAGGTATGCCTTCAGCCATCTGAGTCTTCATTAAATCCTTCATGGCTACTTGCCTAGCAGCCCTATTCTGATCTCCAAAAAGTTCCTTGAGATTAAAGAGCATATCTGAAGCAGTGGCCATAGACTGATGCTGATGCTGCAAAACACCCGACATTGCTGCCAGAATGTAACATCGCGACATCTCATCAGCCTTAATCCACCGTTTATAATACTCTTTCTCATCTTCAGGAGCATCAGCAGCAGGCTGTTCAGGCTTGGGTTCATAAGTGCAAAACTTGTACTCCTCAGTAGTCAACACAATGTCCAAATTTCGTTTCCATTCAATATAGTGAGGTCCGGTAAGTTTGTTATCTTTAAATATGGTGAATAGTGGATTAAAGCCCATTTTATCCTGAGAATCATGCATAAAAACATCACATAAATAAGGGTGCATTAATTATTAAGATTTAATGCACTAACATCTAAACACTATAAGCTTCTGGTACGCCACGATGTGTGACATGTATACCACCTAATTTTGTTTAAATGTTACTTCGGTCCTATTACTAAACAATATGCCACGTTGGGGTGGACTATATTATTTTTCATAGCTAAGTGTATACCATCATCAAATCTTAAATTATTCGAAATCTATGGAACTTGGTATGCCACGATGGGTGGCGTGTATACCTTCCAATATTCGTAATTTTTCCTTGAATAGAATACTTCAATCCAATATTCATCAATGGTTTGATTTCCAGGTAGTGGAAGAGTCACATCGGTCTCGCTTAAAACCCACAGCCTTACAAGTTCGATGAACCCGTTTTTGACAAAATCGCCCCAAATCAGAAATAAAGAAAATCCGTATTTATTCCTTTCAAAATTTATTAATTTAAGAAGTTTGTTCTAGTAATTTCTATAACATTCTAGACACCACAAATTACATGCCACGATGGGTGACGTATATATAATTTATATTCGTCTTTATGTTAAATTACCTACAACCAATAATGGAGACCATGGGATTTAATTTCATATTAATTCCCTCTCCCACTTAAATTTTTTTTTTATTAAAATTGAGGAATTTTAAAATTAAATGGGGCCCTATGTTGTTATAATTATGTCTAATCATGCATTCAAAATACACACATAATTTTAGCAACATATAACATTTAATTAAAACAATAAATAAATTTTATGTCCATGTCATCCTAATTAAGTTAAACATGCAATTTTAAAAGAATTACACACATAATTAACGACACACATAATAAATAAATTAAAGCAATAATTAAAATTTAATGGAAAAAATTAAAATAAATTTTCCACTATTATGGCCCTTGAAAAAAAATCCAGCTCTCAAAAAAATCTGCCCCAAGCGCGCCCCCAGCAGCCCCAGCAGTCCCAGCTGCCGCAGCAGCCCCAGCAGCCACAGCAGTCCCAGCTACCGCAGCAGCCCCAGCAGCCCTAGCAGTCCCAGCTGCCGCAGCGGCCACAGCGCGCGCGCCTGTTGCTTTTCTGTGAGTTTTGTTTTGATTTTGTTCGATCCAAACATCAACAGCAGCCCCTTGTAATCGCACAGCGGAACAAAAAACTACCGGAATTGATTTCCGATCGCACATAACTATTACAAAATACCCGGAACAATTACAAAAAAAATAGATCTAATACAAAACTAATTTTGTAAAATCTATTCTAACACGATCAACCCTCGTGTAAATTACAACCACGATTAAACCACGTGGGATCCAAACACATAATTAAAATATACATGGCCATAATAGTGGATTAACAACCTGCATCAAAACCAATACAAGCAAAACACTATATACACGCATATATAATTACGACATGGACATTATATCATAAAACGTAGAACCCATTACCAGGCTCTTGATACCAATTGTTGGGAACCACGGACTTAGGGTGTTACTACGTTTTACGATAAAGATTACGAAAAGAGGATTACCTTGTTAATGGTTGATTCCACGCTCTTCTATTGTATTCCCAAATTCCCTTGAGCGAAGTGTGGCCTCCGTCTTCTCAAGTTATCCTCTCTTCTTGCTCCTTGGTGGCTACAATATGTTTTCACACAATTCCAAGCAAGAAGAGAATAAGATTATATATAGGCTACAATAGGGACCATGGATAATTAGGTTGGGCCTTCTAATTACATCTTGAGCCTAACCCAATGTAATTAAATATTAATTCAATCCACTAAAGAATTAATATTTGCACTACCTTTCCTAATACCGTAATTTAATTAATTCGGTTCCAATATTATTTGCTTATTAAATTCCCCATGTTTAAAATATCATATGTCCATTAATTAAATAAATTACTAATAATTTATTTAATTAATATCTTTTATCCTTGATCATCCACTCAACCTTTATTTAATTATGCCAGAATAAATTCCACCTGCAGGGTTTCACATAATTAAATCTTTTTGAGCTTTCAAGGGGACATCATTAACCCGAATATTATCAGGACATGGATTCCTTCAATAAATAATATCCACCATGTATATAATTCCATCACCCAAAATATAATGATATAATTCAAAAGAATTATTTCATATATAAATCAAAGCATGTAAATAATATACACGTGTTAATTACTATTTCCGGATTAAGAGCCTAAGCATTAATAATAACATAGAATCTTAGTTCTCCTTCTTAATCAGTATTAAGGGAATAATTCTAAATTTGATCCTGTTCAATATACACAAAGTATACTAGTATTATTTATTAGTCAATATAAACTAATCTAAATAATACTACAGCCATACCAGTGGATTGTCCAACACCACCTGTGCTGTGAACCTTATTATATTATATAACCGTATTTAACAATCTAATATTCTGTATCCCATTTGATACTAGATTGTTCACAATATATAATATTAGACAACATGTAAACATTCAAATGATTCTTAAATAAACTGGCCAGAAATAAATGTACATACTTCAAATAAATATTTTCAGTATACACTAACACTGACTCCAGTATACGTACTGATTTCCAGTAAAGTACTGATTTGTCCTGTTAAGTAAGATTTGAAAACTAAATACAAATCATATTAGACATGACATTATCAAATATATCTAACAAGATATATCGTTGGCTAGTATGGTAGTGACTTATTTTCATCATTTTCACAAGATGTATAAGCTCCTCAATTTTCAAATTTATATGATCTCCTCTAGACAATTTTAAATCTAAATTATCGTTACTAAAAGAAGCTGAACTATCTAAGGGATTTAGGCTCACCACTTGTAGCGTAGTTGAGATTTCCTTTGGTGTAGCTTCGTCATCAATTGCCATCAAGCACAAGTTAACAAATTCCTCACTTTTTTCTGGGGCTTCTTCCTCCTCGCTTAAGTCCCATCCATTCTCGGCAACAAGACTACATCCTTTTTCCAATTTAGGACACTCCCGTTTAAAGTGACCGGGTGGTTTACATTCAAAACACAAATCGTGTTCTTTTTCATTTGACGGTTCTTTCGGCTTAGGTGCAATATAATTATTCAAAAAATTCAAATTATTATTATTATAACCATTGTTAGGTTGTTGCATACCTTTGGCTTTTTTGAAGTTCAAAGATTGGAAATTATTACTCTTGTAATTTGGCCTTCTTTTCGAGTTAAATACGCGTTGTTGATTACTTGACTTAAGGAAACCTTTTCTGTATCTTTGAGCTTTAGTTTACAAAACCCGTTGTAGTTGTCTTGAAAGTAAAACAATCTCTTGTTCATCAATATTTTGCAATTCTTCATTTAACTCATTGTCATTTTCATCTTCATCTATTAGTATTGCTTTTAAGGCCGTACCTTTTATTTTATCTTCCATTTTAGGAAGGACCTTTTCTGGAATATTATCATCCTCATATGCACGGAGATTTTCGAACAAACAATCAATGGAGTATGAATTAAGGTTATGCATTTCTTTGATTATGGTAAATTTAACTTTCTAACTCGGAGGCACGGCTTTTAAAATCCTAAGATTTTTCTCATTTCTAGTATAGGCATTTTGGAGTTGTGAAAGTTCATAGATAATTGGAGTAAACCTCATTTCCATGTCGATGATGGTTTCAATTTCGAGGAGTTTGAAATTTTCATATTCTTGTATCAAAGTTTCCATTCAGGATCTTTAATATATTTCGTACCCTCATAAGTAATCACCAATATGTTCCGCATTTCTTGTGCGGACTTGCAGTTATTACCACGTTTGTATTCGTTTTTCTTAAGTTCACTAGTCAAGACCATTTCCGCTTTTGCAGCTATGTTCATTTGACTTTTGTTGCCCAATAATGATAATTGTTTAAGGGGGTTGAATACAATTATCCAAAAAATCGATTGATTAAAGAAGTAAAGTAAGATTAACAATAAACGGTTTAATCAAATAACAATTTATATTTATCTTTAATAAACTATTACAAAACTCTCTCAAGAACAATATTCTTAAGAGCTGCTAGGTTATAGAATACTCGAGTTGTGTCTACACAAAGTGATAACCTAATCTGTGTTTATATATCACAAAGCTACAATCAATTCCTATCAATTACAAGATTTATTACAGTATGATTTATCTAGTTTCTATACATATCTAAATCAACAACTATGATCCTATAAATCAGTAGATTTTGATTTATCATGTAGCATTGGCTTATCCAATCATATCCTGACTGCATCAGATCCTGACGGCTTGACAAATCCTGACTGTTAAATAAATCCTGATTGGCTATACATCCTGATGACTCTTGTCAGAACCTGACTCCTTAGCGGATCATGATTCTTGACATAGACAATTTCCAACAATCTCCCCCAATTTATGCTTTGTAGAATAAGCATAAACTCTAAAGTATTGTCTAGTTCCAAAACCAGAAAGATAAAATGTTAAGTGCAATAGTAGTAAAGTATACTTTGTTCCAGAATTTCATCTTCATATTTCCTAACAATACTTCAAGACCAGAATTATTCTAGTCTGATCTTCAAGTTCTTTTCATACTCAGTTCCTTCAGATAATTGATAGGTATCAGCTCTTAAATTTTTGATGGGAGTTCTTTCAATCATCAGTTCCTCAAGTGACACATAACAAGCTTTAGGACCATCAGGATTTATAGTTATATATCTCTAAGTGAGGATATTTTCAATTACAGCTCCTCTTTTCCTCATGTTGACTTCTTTCCCTCCAAAATGCATGCAAGTAGGAACATAAGATCCAAAATAATGAGAACCATTATCAAGTATCCTTATCCTGATAGTTGCAAGAATCATATTTGACCATTCCCTGGAAGCTTCATCTTCAACTCTTAGTAAGTAATGAATGTACGTAAGTTCTTTGGTTGTCATGATCAGTAGTTCATCAAGAGATATAACTTGAACTTGATCACCTTGTAGTAAGAGTAAGATCTCTTGCTTGGGTTCTAAGCCATCATGCTTTTCAAGTATGATCTTCACTGGTTCAAGTCTGTCCAAGTGATCAACAGTGACTTCCTGACCAGGACTATCAGCTAGAGTGAAATTGATCAACCTTAGATTCACCAAATCAGCTTCATGATGCCCAATTCTAGCTCTAATAAATGGTGTAGATAGTTTAAGAGCATTAGCTTGTACCATCTAGAATTTCTTATATCCCATATTGTTAGAAGCAGGTAAACCATCCACCCTTATACCTCTAGGAACAAAATTCATCTCATTACTACAATCAAGATCACCAATTTTCCTCCATCTGTATATGTTCTTGATCTTTGGAAAAACTTGAGCTCTCCTATATTCTCTTTCATATAACATCCCCATATCAATACTCCTCCATCTATTTCTTCTATATCTTCTAAGCATATTTTGAAATTCCCGATTGGCTCTAGAAATAGTTATCCAGATTTTTCCTTCCTTCCTTCTCTCTTCTTCATTAAAAGTAGCATCTCTTTCATCTTCTCCATTTTCAGCATTGAATGATTCAAGATACGTAGATAAGACTTTAAGATTCAATCTGAATAGAGCTTCTTCATTTTCATTTTCAAAGAAATCAGAGATAGACATCATGTTAGAATCAGAAACTAGACTGTCAGGAATTGTAGTGTCAGTATTTTCCTTGTCAGGTTTTTCATCAGGAACTGTCACTCTGTTGTCAGGATTTAGAGTTTGATTGTCAGGAACAGTAGTTGAGATGTCAGGATTTATAGGAGCAGCTTCAATCTGTAGTTTCCTTGTTCTCCTTAACACATGCATTTCAGTATCTTCACTTTCAGCATCATCATCAACATTTATCAGTTTAATAACATTCCTCCTAGGTTTAGGATTGAGATATATAGGACCAATATGAAGTGTTGGAACCTCAGTATCAGGAATCTCCTCAATCCTGACTCTAGCAGACCTTGTCCTTCTTTGAGAGGGAACAATGGCTTGAGCATCCTTCTTAGTATCCTTTTTACCACCTTTCTTTCCCCTTATCTTTTCTCTTTCCTTTAAAAGAATTCTGATTTGTAGTCTGCAACTGACTGGGAATCTCTTCCTGTTGTTTAAGCATGTCTTCATGTGGTATATCAGAAAATTCATCATCCAGATGAGTAAGTGTTCTTCTTTCAAACATGTCTTACACTCTCTTGTCTTTATGATACAAAGTGATGCTTGCACCAGCTTTGGTTCCGAAAGTCTTATAGAATTTCTGTGCATCTTTAGGATTGTCAATTATCACCTCATCTCTTTCAGAAATTGCAGATCCCGACTGGTGTTTTTCCATCAGGATTTGAGAGTGAGTAATTGTCTTGGTCTTGACAGTTTTGGATCCATCCTTGGAGACTTGATTTGACTGTGTAGTTTGTGTTTGTGTCTGTATAACAGCTCTAGATTGAACTACCACAACATCAAAGGTCTTTTTTGCTTATTTATCACCATCATCATCAGGATTGGAATGATCCCTCAAAACTGATTCAGGTTGACATTTTGTCTGTGGTACTATCTCCCCTTTTTGGCATCTAGACTTTGTAGAAGAGAGACAATAGCATCCAACTTTGCATTTGTAGCATTCTGACCATCTTCAAGAGCTGTCAGTTTTTCTGTCATCTGCTCATGTTTAGATTCCATAATAAACATCCTCTTGATTAGGCCATTGTGCTTGTTCGTACCTTTAATAGTCACAGAAAGATCATCAAGCTTTTCTCTAAGATCAATATTGTCTTATTTGAGTGTTGAGACAGAAGAATGCAGTCCTTTGACTAGTACTGTAGTAGCCTTGATAGAAGTCTTCATTTCAGGATTGGAGACCAAGTGAACAGCATGATCAGCTAATGATTTTGCAGCTCCTGAAGAAATCTTTTCACTTGGTAACCTCCATGAATGATTCCATTTATAAGTTATGTGAGCATAAAAAACAGGTTCATGTCAGGATGACTACCCAAAAGTAGACAATTTAGAAGCTTCTATTCCATCTTTAATTGCAGCATCATCAGGATTAACATCAGAATCATCATCAGAATCATCAGAACCATCAGTAAACTTGTCATAAAATTCAGGAAGATCAGGAACAGTGTCAGGAACTTTTCCTTTGAGCTTTAAATCAGGATTTGACTTAGAAGGCCCAGTTTCCTGTGATGAACCTGAAGGAAGAGAACCAAGAAAACCTAAATCTCTTTTTTAAAAAGTGATCTAATCACTTCTCACACATATATTACTTTCAATAGTAATATCTAGCTCACTTTTATCACTCATATCTACCTCTCCTTTTGCCAATTCAGGAGATTGCCTCTCAATATTTCCGTTTTTCTCTTGATCTTTTCTCACATTCTCACTAGAAAGGCTCAACTCACTAGCAATAGAAGAAAAAAGAGGGGGAAAAGAGGAGTGGTCTGTAGTAATATAAATAGAGGTATTCCTATTAACAGGTCTATTTATAATCATGCTAGAAAATAAAGCAGATGTAGAAAGAATTATACCTTGAGTGTCAGAGTCCATTGGTATTGCAGTAAGTGGAGGTACCAAGATGGCTCCAGTGTTATCCTTAAAAATAACCAGTAGTTCAGAATTTTTAGAGTCAGGAACAGCTGCTATAGGAATTGACCTTGAGTCAGCAACATTACTTTGAACTGTTGGTTCTTTTGAGACTTGAGGTTCGAAAGCTTCTTCAATCCTTTGAACGGAAGGTTCTTGTGTGCTTCCCTCAAAGATGGGATCATTTATGACATCATCTAGTTGAGAAATATGCTTCTGATGAGCTTCCATATCTTGGACTGTTCTTTGAAGATCAGGATCCACAGAAACATGACTCCCTTGAGCAGTGTTAGGAATGGTCTGTTGATTTTCGGTGCTTGCACCCACACTTTGAGTAAGTGGTTCTTGTGTAGCTGGGGCATTAACAGTTGTATCTTTACATTGAGAAGATGATTCTTATGTACTGTACCCCTTTTGTGGAGACTGCAGCTTGGGTTGTATTCTGACATTAACTGTTGTGTCCTCAGCTTTCCTCTTAACAGGTGTACCTAGACCAACTTCCTTGGCTAATTCCCTCACCCTTTCATAAGAAACTTCAATAAATTTTTCTGGTGAGTAGTCAGGAATTGACTGATTAGGAACTATAATGACTACATCAAGAATTGACCGTGCTTGAACAGGAACTGATGGAGATTTGTCAGGAATTGCAGTTTCCTGACCAAGAGCAACTTGAGCTAGAACTTCCAAACCATCTTTCTGTTGCTTAGCCTGATCCTTGTTAGCTACTTTAACTTGTCTTCTTTTCTTTTGCACAGGACTAGCAACTACAGTTTCAGCTCTTTCTTCCTCTGTAGTAGCACCAGTAACCTCCACTGGTCTAACAAGTAACTTAAAAACAATTGGGCCATCACTTTCAGCATCTGATGGCTCATCAACAAATTTAACACAAGCTATAGTCCTTCTTTTCTTACCAGCTACACCCTTTTTAGTACTTGTTGGTGGTGGTACACTCTTCTTCTTTGCTACAACTTGTTCATCCAATGATTTAGGTGAAGTTGAACCAACCTTTGGACCTGATTGTCTCTCAGACATATCAGTATTAGCTATTAGTTTTGATTTTACAACTGATTCCTTTTGAGAAGAATCAGAGGTGATATGGTGTTTAGATTTGGTGGGTGAAGATAAAACAATTGGGTCCGGAACATGGTGGGATGTGTCATGTTCCAAATTATATGAATTTGAAAATCTATGAGGCATTTTGTTAGACAAAAATACCCATATTTCCCTTGGTAAATTTGTAGTCCTCCTAAAACTGTCTTTTCTTTTTTCTTAATCAATCAGTGACTTAAAATTGATTTGAAAAATTGATAAGTGGCATTTTATACCACTTAGAACGTCTTAAAATGGCTTAAATTGGTGTTTTGAAATCAAGTATTTTGTGTATTTGATGCGTTTTTCTAGTATTTATGCATTTCAGGGTTTTAGTTGCATTTCGGGGGAGGAATCATCAAGAATAAGCCTTGGCATGTGTTCACCATTGCGAGAGGAAAGAAACGGGCAGATTACGGCGAAGAAACGGAGCAAAGTCAGAATTTTTCCAGTAGAGGTCTGAGCGCCTGCTCAGCATTGCTGAGCGGCCACGCAGCAAGCTGAGCGCCCGCTCAGCTATGCTGAGCGGCCGCGCAGCAAGCTGAGCGCCCGCTCAGCTATGCTGAGCGGCCGCGCAGGGTCGGGAAAAAAGACAATTTATTTTAGGACTTCTACTTCTGTTTGGTTTCCACTTCTATGTAATCTGAGTTTTATGGGACTATTATATAAGTAGATTTGAGACGTTTTCACAAGTGTGGATTGAAGAAGATTGTGTTTTTACGCAAGGAGCGAAGGAGATAAGGAAGAAGACCGATTTAGCATACCGCAACGAAGAGGAAGCATATATTCTTGTGATTCTTGTTTCGTTGTAACGTTGGATGCTAGTTTTCTTGCTTTGAACTTATTTACTCTTGTGACGTACTCTGGTTTAATATAATTAGTTTAGTTATTGTTTTCTTGTGTTTGTTTGTCATGATTTCATATGAACCCATGATGACGATAAGTTTTATTATGGGCTAATCGTGATCATGGGGTTGCAACGGATTTATTATGGAATTCTTTAGTTAATTGTTTAATACTTTAGTGTGTGATGATTGTATGATATCTAGTATTGGTTGTGCATATTCGTCTTATGTGCGTCGCGAACATATAAGATAGGGTGTTAATCTCTTGTGAAGCGACGGTGAATCTTGAGATTTAGAACTTGCCATGCTAGCATAGGATCATGTACGTTGTGCATGATTAGTGGGTAACTCTAACAGTTTTATTTGCCCTATGTAATCAAAAGGAATAACTTGTGCTTAAATCATTGTGTTGTCAATTTCTGTAGACATATAGGAACTCAACATAATTGATGACTATTCAACTTCTATCTTAATTGTGGATGCTTGGTAGAATGGTATTAGTACAATGAAAGTTGGCTTTTATCAGTTTTGTGTTATTCGATTAATATCATCACTGTCACATGCTAAAGGTAATAACAATGGCTATAGAAGGAAGTAATAATGAAGTTTTGATCTCATGAGTGTTTTATTATTGATAAATTGAAGTGTTAGTTAAGTGATTAATTAAGTAGTTAATTGTAGTTAATATTTAATCAACAATTTTAAGTGTTAGTGTCTTAACATTGAGAAGTAATCATACATTGGTGAGTGAGTTTAATTAGACAATAATTTAGTCTGAGTCTCTGAGGGAACGAACTAGAAAATATTCTATATTACTTGCGAACACGTATACTTGCGTGAATATTAGCGCGTGTTTTCGCCCTAACAAGTTTTTGGCGCCGCTGCCGGGGACTCGGCGTATTTGTTTAGTTTATGTACTTACCATCATTGGTCATTAGGACTCAGTGATTAGGACGTAGTAGTTACTTATTTTTTCCGGTTGTGTTTCAGGTACTTTAGCAAGCATTTATGCAAACTCGTTCTCGTGCTCGCAAGAGGACTTTAGATACAGCTGAGGAGACAGACGAAGTTCTTGATATTCCGGAGAAGTTAGATTTTAGGGATTCGGATTCAGGAACTGAGCAGAAAGAACCAGTAAACATGGGAGATCGTATTGTTCAAGCTGATCCAGCTCTTATGGATTTTTCTCGGCCTAAAATTGATGATATTCAGTCAAGCATCCTTCATCCGGCTATTCAAGCTAACACCTTTGAAATCAAGCCGGGCACTATTCAGATGGTGCAGAATTCTGTTTCTTTTGGAGGAGCGGCAACTGAAGACCCCAACATGCACATAAGGAATTTTGTCGAGATCTGCAGCACTTTTAAGTATAATGGCGTGACTGATGAGGCTATCAAGTTGAGGCTTTTCCATTCTCACTGAGGGACAAGGCTAAAGACTGGTTACATTCTGAACCAGCTGGGTCCATCACTACGTGGCAAGATCTTGCGTAAAAGTTTCTGGTGAAGTTTTATCCGATGGCAAAGACTGCTGCTATGAGGAGTGCTCTTACTCAGTTTGCGCAGCAACCTGCAGAATCTATGTGCGAGGCTTGGGAACGCTACAAGGAAATGTTGAGAAAATGTCCACATCATTGAATGCCGGATTGGATGGTGATCACTGGTTTCTATAATGGTTTGGGGGCCCAATCTCGGCCCATGCTCGATGCAGCAGCTGGAGGCGCCTTATGGGCTAAAAGCTATACTGAGGCGTATAATCTTATAGAGACGATGGCTGTAAATGAGCATCAAAACCCAACTCAGAGGATGACATCAGGCAAGGTAGCAGGTATTCTGGAAGTTGATGCAGCCACCGCTATTGCAGCCCAGCTCCAAGCGCTATCAATGAAGGTTGATTTTCTGGCTACATATGGAGTTAATCAAATAGCTATGGTTTGTGAGCTTTGTGCATGTTCTCATGCTACGGATTAGTGTTCTCTTGTCAACGAATCTGTTCAGTATGTGAATAATTATCAGCGACAACAGCAGCCGGTGCCAGCGACCTATCATCCTAACAACAGAAATCATCCAAATTTCAGCTGGGGGAATAATCAGAATGCTATTCAGCCACCATATCAGCAAGGAGTGAGTAAACAGTTTAACCCACCTGGATTCCAGCAACCACATCAGTATGTTACAAGGCAATCATATCCTCAACAGGGAAGTACAGCTGCACCTACTAGTGCTGATTTTGAGGAACTTAAGCTGTTATGCAAGAGTCAGGCGGTTTCTATCAAGACCTTAGAAAATCAAATCGGTCAATTAGCCAATGCAGTGCTCAATCGTCAACCTGGCACTCTTCCCAGTGACACGGAAGTACCAGGTAGGAAGGAAGCTAAAGAGCAAGTCAAGGCTATTACCTTAAGGTCTGGAAAAGTAGCTGATGCTGAAAAGGCAAAAGAAGTAGAAGCTGAAATTAGAGATGAAGAACCAAAGCAAAAGGAGAAAGCGGCGGAACCAAGGAAGACTACTGTTGAACATACTCTGCCTAAGGCTAATACAGGGGAGAAACAGCTCTATCCTCCACCACCTTTTCCTAAGAGATTGCAGCAACAAAAGCTGGATAGACAGTTCGGGAAGTTTC
This sequence comes from Apium graveolens, assembly GCF_009905375.1. Taxonomy (NCBI): domain Eukaryota; kingdom Viridiplantae; phylum Streptophyta; class Magnoliopsida; order Apiales; family Apiaceae; genus Apium; species Apium graveolens. The sequence continues at coordinate 99,190,340 of NC_133655.1, read as the reverse complement.
TGGAGGTGTTCAAGAAACTTCACATCAATATACCTTTCGCTGAGGCTCTGGAACAAATGCCTAGTTATGCGAAGTTTATGAAGACTATTCTTTCAAGGAAGGTGAAACTGGATGACCTTGAAACCGTTGCTCTTACGGAAGAATGCAGCGCTGTTCTGCAGTAAAAGTTACCACCAAAACTGAAAGATCCAGGAAGCTTCACCATTCCTTGCACCATTGGCAATCTGACTTTTGACAAGTGCCTTTGTGATTTGGGAGCAAACATTAATTTGATGCCGTTATCGATCTTTAAAAAGATGGATCTGCCTGATCCAAAACCCACATACATGTCGCTACAATTGGCTGACCGTTCCATTACTTACCTAAGGGGCATAGTTGAGGATGTGCTCGTCAAGGTGGATAAGCTCTTCTTTCCTGCAGATTTTGTTATTCTGGATTTTGAGGAAGATAAGAAGATTCCCATAATCTTGGGAAGGCCTTTCTTGGCTACTAGCCGTACCTTGATAGATGTGAAAAAAGGGGAACTTACTATGCGGGTCCAAGATCAGGATGTGACCTTCAACGTATTCAAGGCAATGAAATTCCCTACAGAAGATGAGGAGTGCTTAAAATTGGATGTGATTGATTCTGCGGTTACTTCGGAACTCGATCGCATGCTAATGTCTGATGCATTGGAAAAGGCCTTAGTGGGGGATTTTGACAGCGATGATGAAGATGGCAACGAGCAATTACAATATTTGAACGCTTCTCCCTGGAAGCGAAAGCTGGACATACCATTTAAATCTCTTGGTACTTCTGACCTTAAGAATGCTGAAGGGAAGCTCAAACCATCAATAGAGGAAGCACCTACCTTGGAGCTCAAGCCATTACCTCAACACTTGAGGTATGCTTTTTTAGGTGATTCAGCTACGTTACCTGTTATTATTTCATCTGACCTTTCAGGTAGTGAGGAAGACAAGCTCTTAAGGATTTTGAGAGAATTCAAATCGGCTATAGGATGGACCATAGCAGACATCAATGGGATAAGTCCTTCATATTGTATGCATAAAATTCTGCTAGAGGAAGGTAGTAAGCCAACTGTGGAACAGCAGCGAAGACTGAATCCCATCATGAAGGAGGTAGTGAAGAAAGAAATTCTAAAATGGCTAAATGCAGGCATCATTTATCCTATTTCTGACAGCTCATGGGTGAGCCCCGTATAATGTGTAGCTCAGAAAGGAGGTATCACTGTGGTCGCAAATGAAAAGAATGAGCTCATCCCTACTCAAACAGTTACAGAATGGAGAGTATGCATGGATTATAGAAAATTGAACAAAGCCACAAGGAAGGATCACTTCCCTCTTCCATTTATTGATCAGATGCTTGACAGATTGACGGGTCATGAGTATTTTTGTCTTCTGGATGGTTATTCCGGGTATAATCAGATTTGTATTGCACCAGAGGATCAGGAAAAGACTACTTTCACTTGTCCATTTGGCACGTTTGCTTTTCGCAGAGTTTTGTTTGGATTATGTGGCGCCCCGGCCACTTTTCAGAGATGTATGATGGCTATATTCTCTGACATGATTGGAAATAACGTCGAAGTGTTCATGGATGACTTCTCCGTCTTTGGACATTCATATGATGAATGTTTGAATAATCTGCGCGCCGTACTCAAAAGATGCGTGGAAACTAATTTGGTGCTCAATTGGGAGAAATGTCATTTTATGGTGCGTGAAGGCATTATCCTTGGGCATAAGGTCTCTAGCAAGGGTCTGGAGGTGGACAAGGCCAAGGTGGGAGTCATTGAAAATCTTCCCCCACCTAATTTTGTGAAAGGAATCCGTAGTTTTCTTGGTCATGCGGGTTTTTATCGGCGATTCATCAAGGACTTTTCAAAGATATCTAAGCCGTTGTGCAATCTGCTTGAGAAAGATGTGCCTTTCAAATTTGATGACGACTGTTTGGCAGCATTCGAGACTCTCAAGAAGAGTTTGATCACTGCACCAGTTATTACCGCACCAGATTGGACAGAACCGTTTGAGATGATGTGTGATGCGAGTGATTATGCGGTAGGTGCAGTTCTGGGATAGCGCAAGAAAAACCTCTTCCATGTGGTCTACTATGCGAGTAAGACTTTAAATGGTGCCCAATTAAACTACACCACTACTGAGAAGGAGCTTTTGGCTATAGTCTTTGGTTTTGAGAAATTTCGATCGTATCTACTTGGTACGAAAGTAACAGTATTAACTGATCATGCAGCTATTCGCTATCTAGTTTCTAAGAAGGATTCGAAGCCGAGACTCATTCGTTGGGTGCTTTTACTTCAGGAATTTGAGTTAGAGATCAAAGATAGAAAAGGTACTGAGAATCAAGTAGCTGACCATCTCTCTAGATTGGAGAATCCCGATTCTACTTCACAGGATAGGACGTTAATCAATGAATCTTTTCCGGATGAGCAGTTGTTTGCAATTCAGGAGGAAGAACCATGGTTTGCAGATATTGTAAACTATCTCGTCAGCAATATAATGCCTCCTAATTTGACATCCGCTCAAAAGAAGAAGTTTCTGGATGAGGTGAAGTGGTATATGTGGGATGAACCATATTTGTTTAGACAGGGACCTGACCAGATCATCAGGAGATGTATCCCGTTCTGTGAGACGGAGGGGATATTACGAGACTGCCATTCCACGGTTTATGGTGGACACTATGGTGGTGAGAAGACGACAGCTCGTATTCTGCAAGCAGGTTTCTTCTGGCCTACTTTGTTCAAGGATGCTCATCAGTTTGTTTTAAGGTGTGATCGTTGCCAAAGAGTGGGAAATTTGTCAAGGAAGGATGAGATGCCATTAAATGTGATGCTTGAAGTCGAGGTCTTTGATGTGTTGGGAATCGATTTCATAGGGCCTTTTATCTCGTCTTGCAATAATCAGTACATCTTGCTGGCAGTCGATTATGTCTCAAAATGGGTCGAAGTTAAAGCTTTACCGATAAATGATGCGAAGGCAGTGCTAAATTTTCTTCATAAGCAAATTTTCATAAGGTTTGGAACACCTCGGGTAATCATAAGTGATGAAGGATCGCATTTTTGCAACCGTAAGTTCACTTCTATGATGCAGCGTTATAATGTGAATCATCGAGTAGCTACTGCCTATCATCCGCAAACAAATGGTCAAGCGGAAGTGTCTAACAGAGAGATAAAGCGCATTCTAGAGAAGGTTGTTTGTCCGTCAAGGAAGGATTGGTCTTTAAAGCTTGATGAAGCTGCTTGGGCTTACAGAACAGCATACAAAACTCCACTTGGGATATCACCGTTTCAGTTAGTGTACGGTAAGGGATGTCATCTACCTGCGGAGCTTGAACATAAGGCCTACTGGGCATTGAAGAAGTTGAACCTGGATTTAGATGCAGCTGGTAAGAAAAGAATGCTTCAGCTTAATGAACTTGATGAATTTCGACTTCAAGCGTACGAGAATAACAAATTGTATAAGGAAAAGGTGAAGAGGTGGCACGATAGAAAGCTACATCCTAAGTTATTTGTGCCAGGGCAACAAGTTCTTTTATTCAACTCTCGGCTCCGACTTTTTCCTGGAAAGTTGAAATCAAGGTGGTCTGGACCTTTTATTGTCAAAACTGTGTTTCCACATGGAGCGGTGGAAATTTTTGAGAATGATCCGGACCAAGCATTCAAGGTTAACGGTCAACGGTTGAAGCACTACTATGGGGACATGGCAAACCGAGAAGTGGTTAGTGCCATTTTGTTGACTACTTGAGAAGGGTACGAAACGTCAAGCTAATGACGAAAAAGAAGCGCTGCGTGGGAGGCAACCCATGAATTGTTGTTACAGGAACCCTTAAAAGTTAATAACCTATCCAAAAACACAAAAAAATCAGAAAACAGGGGCTGAAAAAAAAAATTCCAGTGACCCCCTGAGTGCCCGCTCAGCTTTGCTGAGCAGCCGCGCAGCAAGCTGAGCGCCCGCTCAGCTTTACTGAGCGACCGCGCAGCAAGCTGAGCGCCCGCTCAGTTTTGCTGAGCTACCGCTCAGGGGTCGAGTACCAGAATTTTTTTCTAGTTCAGAAAAAAAAAACACAAAAACAGTTTTAGCCCATACACCCACGATTTGTTCCCACTACCCCATCATTTTACCCCTTAATTCCCAAACCCTAATCTAATCCACACCCTATATATACATACACCTATCCTACATATCTCCCACAAAACTTCCTACACTTAAACCCTCTCACAAACATCAAAAATCAGTTCTTACACACTTTTATTCACGAATCAATGGCACCCAAGAGAGCACGCACTATTGACAGCAGCAACACAGTTCCTACTGCTGATTCATCGAGGGGTACTGCTGCAAGGCCTCGGTTAACTGACAGAGCCGCGGAGGAGGAGTACACTAGGCTATTGGGAAGCCGATTCTGAAGGAGAGGGGGTTTTACCATCGGGGAGGGATGGTGAGTTGTTGCCCATGATTGCGGAGAAGGGGTGGATATCTTTTTGCGAGTCACCCGAAGCGGTACCGATGAGCGTTGTTCGTGAGTTCTACGCGAACGCGATGGCTGAAAAGAATGGGTTTTCTGTGGTCCGTGGGCTGACGGTTGATTATCATCCTGCGGCGATTCGCCGTGTGATTGGACAGCGAGAGAGGAAGCCCGAGGAGGAGAACTGGAATGAAAAGACTGCTGAGGATTTTGACTTGGATTTAATTTGTGTGACTCTCTGTCGACCGGGCACAGTTTGGACCTGCAGGACCGGCACTAATGAGTATCGTCACTTTCCGGCGATCGCCATGAACAGGTATGCCCGTGCATGGAATGCATTTATTTGTGCTAATATTTTGCCTTCTTCGCATGCACACGAGGTCACAGTTGAGAGAGCAGAGTTGTTGTGGGGAATTCTGAATGAAGAATACTATGTGGACCTTGGTGAGTTTATCTACCAAGGAATTCTGAAGTTTTTGAGGGGAGCGAAGCATATGAACATCCCTTATGCATCTACGGTTACGAAGCTATGCCGAGCAGTGGGAGTGAACTGGCCGGCTCATGAGCAGTTGCAGTTGCCAGCAGCTCCGATTGATTCTGGCACTCTGAATGGGATGCAGGAGTGGACCGGTGGTGAGCCTGAGGAGCATGGGCTGGGTTATCGTCTTCCAGGAGGGCGTCCAGCAAGAGGTGCTACTATGGCTAGGCCAGGGCGTTATGAGGCTGGTTCTTCGAGAGCTCAGGAGGGTGCTGGGATGGTTGATGCCCAGTATAGGAGGCTTTCACGGCGGATGGATGCCATGTATGAGACGCAGAGCAGGTTTGCTCAGGAGCTCACCCTTGCGTTAGGGACTGCTTTTCGAGGCCTTGGAGCTGATATCCAGTGGCCAGTTTTTGGTGAGGACGCTGCATACCCGCCGCCTGATACTCCACCCACTGAGGGTGATGATGATGATAACTCCGAGTAGGTATACCCTGTGTTCCTTTCTACTACTTTCACTGAGGACAGTGAAGATTTTTAGTTTGGGGGTGGTAGTTAAGGAATATTGTGTGTGTGTCATATAGTTGCATATTCATGATAGTTTAGTTCATATAGTTGCATAATTTATGCCATATAGTTTTTTTTTGTTGTTATGAATGTCATGTAGCTCATGCATTTACCATGATCCCTTTTGTAATGATTTATCGACTGAATTGTGATATTGATGCGAGTGTAGTGATAGCATTAAAGTGATATTAAGTCGTGTAGGTTGATATGCATGCTAGAAACAATTGTAAGTCCACTAAGTCTTAGAGAATGCGGAAGGGCTAGATTGTTGTTATGATTTGGTTATTTTCAGGGTCAATCTACTTATTATGCTTAGAATTCGATTATAGGTTCTTAGTGATAAAGGCATGAAAAAGAAAAGAAAAATTTGGAGAAAAAAAATATGGAAGTTGTTGCTAGTTGTGGTTAGGCGTCAAATGGCTAGTAGCCGGCTCGCATATGGTGCGAGTAGTCTAGGGTTGAGCAAGATGGAGCGAAACGCACTTGCTCAGAAGTTAAAAAAAAAAATTTAGTTTATGCATAATTGATCAGGAGTGTGCTCTTTGGTATTCGAGTTATTAAGTTCTTAGGGGACTTTGTGCCTAGTGACCTAAGGCTTTTAGAGGCTGGGATCCGCTAACCTAACGCTCGTTACATGGATACCATTGTATAAGCCTTTTGTGGACCTCACTCATTGCACGGTCAAATAAGCATTTGAGTTGTAAATAAAAAGCACGATTCCGTATTAAGCTCCAGAGTTCTTGTAGTGTTGTATATCACTTTGTGCCTAGAATTTTTTATTCTTTATATAATTGTAGGATTGCCTTGAGGATAGTCTAGTCATAGTAATTGGTCTAGTTCCGAAGCATATCTGTTAAGCATTTGCACACACCACGTTTCTGGCTGTATGTCCGTTTGCATGAGTTTATTGATCTTTAGTTGTCTAACTGCATTCGTTGACATGTGGCAATTTGGTTGGTTAATTGTAGTAAGGGGGATAGCTGCATTTTCATGTAGATTGCATTCATGCATGTTTTTATTTGTTTTTGAGTCTGTGACGCTTGAGGACAAGCATCGATTTAAGTTTGGGGGTGTGATAAGTGGCATTTTATACCACTTAGAACGTCTTAAAATGGCTTAAATTGGTGTTTTGAAATCAAGTATTTTGTGTATTTGATGCATTTTTCTAGTGTTTATGCATTTCAGGGTTTTAGTTGCATTTCGGGGGAGGAATCGTCAAGAATAAGCCTTGGCATGTGTTCACCATTGCGAGAGGAAAGAAACGGGCAGATTACGGCGAAGAAACGGAGCAAAGTCAGAATTTTTCCAGTAGAGGTCTGAGCGCCCGCTTAGCATTGCTGACCGCCCGCTCAGCATTGCTGAGCGGCCGCGCAGCAAGCTGAGCGCCCGCTCAGCTATGCTGAGCGGCCGCGCAGGGTCGGGAAAAAAGACAATTTATTTTAGGACTTCTACTTCTGTTTGGTTTCCACTTTTATGTAATCTGAGTTTTATGGGACTATTATATAAGTAGATTTGAGACGTTTTCACAAGTGTGGATTGAAGAAGATTGTGTTTTTATGCAAGGAGCGAAGGAGATAAGGAAGAAGACCGATTTAGCACACCGCAATGAAGAGGAAGCATATATTCTTGTGATTCTTGTTTTGTTGTAACGTTGGATGCTAGTTTTCTTGCTTTAAACTTATTTACTCTTGTGACGTACTCTGGTTTAATATAATTAGTTTAGTTATTGTTTTCTTGTGTTTGTTTGTCATGATTTCATATGAACCCATGATGACGATAAGTTCTATTATGGGCTAATTATGATCATGGGGTTGCAACGGATTTATTATGGAATTCTTTAGTTAATTGTTTAATACTTTAGTGTGTGATGATTGTATGATATCTAGTATTGGTTGTGCGTATTCGTCTTATGTGCGTCGCGAACATATAAGATAGGGTGTTAATCTCTTGTGAAGTGACGGTGAATCTTGAGATTTAGAACTTGCCATGCTAGCATATGATCATGTACGTTGTGCATGATTAGTGGGTAACTATAACAGTTTTATTTGCCCTATGTAATCAAAAGGAATAACTTGTGCTGAAATCGTTGTGTTGTCAATTTCTGTAGACATATAGGAACTCAACATAATTGATGACTATTCAACTTCTATCTTAATTGTGGATGCTTGGTAGAATGGTATTAGTACAATGAAAGTTGGCTTTTATCAGTTTTGTGTTATTCGATTAATATCATCACTGTCACATGCTAAAGGTAATAACAATGGCTATAGAAGGAAGTAATAATGAAGTTGTGATCTCATGAGTGTTTTATTATTGATAAATTGAAGTGTTAGTTAAGTGATTAATTAAGTAGTTAATTGTAGTTAATATTTAATCAACAATTTTAAGTGTTAGTGTCTTAACATTGAGAAGTAATCATACATTGGTGAGTGAGTTTAATTAGACAATAATTTAGTCTGAGTCTCTGAGGGAACAAACTAGAAAATATTCTATATTACTTGCGAACGCGTATACTTGCGTGAATATTAGCGCGTGTTTTCGCCCTAACAAAAATCATTAGCAATTCATCTTTCATAAAACTCACATCAGGTAAGAGATAGCTAAAAATCAACTATAAAAACCTAGTGTAACCAACACCACCATCTTTATCACCAAGCCTAGCTATCAGGAATTGCATGATAGTATTACCATAATCAAAAGCATGACCATATAACAGAGAATGCCCTATCTGCAATGAAGCTAATGGAAGAGCATCAAAATTAGATACCTTATTCAGAAATGCTCTACTGATGCAATCAAAATAGAAGTTCCATTCTTTTATGAGCTTGGTTCTGTACAGCTACCTGGCCTTAGTGAATTCAGTGTTATGGCCTATCTCTCTTACCCATTTAAAGAGAGTAGCATTAGAAGTTACAACAGGTGTCCGACCATTCAATGCAGGCAATTTCAAAGCTTCCTCAACAACAGTATCACTGATCTCATATTCCTTGCCATCATGAGTAAATAGAATAATCCATTTCTCAGCATCCACAATGGAATTCTCCCAAATCTATATAACCTGTTTAATCCAGACTCTAGACGGAGTAGTAAGAGCATACCCAATATCACTTTGAGCTAAAAAGTCTTGAATCATCTTAAAATCATCAGGAATTTCAGTTTCATGCAAAGGGGCCTTAAAATTAATAACAGGAAAGGTCTTTTGTTGAAACACATACTTAGTGGCAGTGAAAATAGAGACATAATCAGTGGTGGTCATTTCGAAAATTAGGGTTTTTGGTGAAAAAGCTTGAGTTCGAAAAATTTTAGAGAGAGAGATAAAGATGAGCAGTTTGTGCATATTGTGTGTATAATATGAATGTGAATAGTTTATCAGGTACTGATGGTAAAAGTAAAGGACAGTAAGAAAATAATACATATGGCATATTTTAATTGGATGACATTATTAATGGAACATATAATTTGTAATTGTAGTTAATGATGCATGACATTTAAGGAGCATTTATGTGTTACTGCGCCTAACAAATAACAATTAATCTTCCATATTAATCCAAATTACAAACAGCTCTATAATTATGCACAAAAATAATTCTCAAATTTACTTAATTAAATCAAGTATTAATAAAGAAAAATAATTGAACAAAATTATAAAATACTCACAATCAGTATTTGACATTATTAGGATTTCATTACATCATCAGGATTTGATACGTCAGGATTTGACACGTCAGGAAATGACATACCTTGTCAAGAATTGACTAAGCATATCAGGATTTGATGTGTCAGGATTTGACTGATTCATTCAGGATCTGATAAATTATTTCTTCTCATAGCTGATCATTCCAAGCTCATGTAGTAACTTTCCAAAGGTTGCTTTTGGTAATGGCTTGGTGAAGATATCAGCTACTTGTTGATCAGTTGGAACAAAGTGAAGCTCAATTGTTCTTTTCATGACATGCTCCCTGATAAAATGATATCTGATACTGATATGTTTTGTGAGTGAGTGTTGTACTGGATTACCTATTATAGCAATGGCACTTTGATTGTCACAGTAGATAGGATTTTTTGAGCAAGACAATCCATAGTGCAATAACTAAATTCTCATCCAAAGAATCTGAGCACAGCAACTGCCAGCTGCAATATATTCAGCTTCAGCTGTAGATGCAAATATATAATTCTGTTTCTTGCTTTTCCAGGTAACCAATCTACCACCCAAATACTGACAAACACCTGATGTACTCTTCTTGTCAATTTTGCATCCTGCAAAATCTGCATCAGAATAGCCAACTAGACTAAAATATGATTCTTTTTTTTACCATAAACCAAGAGATTGAGTCCCCTATTTAAATATCCCAGATTTTTTTTACAACAATCAAATGAGGTTCTCTAGGTTTGGCCTGAAATCTTGCACATAAACAGGTTGCATACATAATATCTGGTCTACTAACAGTTAGATAGAGTAGTGAACCAGTCATACCTCTATAGGCAGTGACATCAATTTCTTTACCTTGGTCAGGATTTAACTTTGTAGTGGTGGCCATTGGAGTTACAGCAATTGCACTTTCATGCAGATTGAATCTAGTCAATAGATTTTTTTGTACTTGGACTGATTAATGAAAATTCCTTCATCAGTTTGTGTAACTTGCAATCCAAGAAAGTAACTCAACTTTCCCATCATACTTATTTGGTACCTTAACTTTATAAGATCAGAAATTTTCTTGCACTGCTTGTTGTTAGTAGACCCAAAAATAATGTTATCAACATAAATTTGCACCAAAAGCAGATCACTACCTTTATTTATATAAAATAAGGTTTTATCAATATTACCTCTTTTGAAACCATTTTTAATCAGGAATTTGGCAAGTGTTTCATACCAGGCCCTTGGTGCTTGTTTGAGTCTATATAGAGCTTTGTCAAGTATGTATACATGATTTAGAAACTTTGGATCTATGAAACCAGGTGGTTGCTCAACATACACTTCTTCTTCCAAGTCTGCATTCAAAAAAGCACTTTTGACATCCATATAAAAAAGACTTTGAATTTCTTGTGAGCAGCATATGCCAAGAAAATCTTGATAGCTTCCATTATTTCCACAAGAGCAAACATTTCATCATAGTCAATACCTTCTTGTTGTGAATGTTCCTTTGCTAAAAGTCTAGCTTTGTCCCTGATTATTGTGCCATCTGAATCTGTCTTGTTTCTAAAAACCCATTTAGTGCCAACAACTGATTTGTTCTTTGGATTTGGAACCAGTTTCCATACTTCAATCCTTTCAAACTCATTCAACTCTTCCTGCATAGCTTGAATCCAAGCAATATCTTTGAGTGCATCCTCTACTTTCTTTGGTTCCTCCTTAGAAAGAAAATTATGATAGAGGAATTCATGTTCAGTTGAACTCCTTATTTGAACTCCAACATCAAGAATTCCAATGATAAGATCAGGTGTGTGATCTTTTGTCCATTTCACACCTTTTAGAAGTTCAGTCTCATTTCCTGATGCCCCCTACATTAATGCTTCAGTTCTTGATTGAGAAAAGCTTCTATTTGAGGACTGTTCACCAAATTGATCTTGATCCCTAGTTTTATGATCATTTCCCGATGAGCTATCAGTTGAGGTATTAGAAGAATTTCCGGTTGATCTAGTATTTCCTGATTCATCAGAATTATCATGATTTGATTCACTAGAGTTGTGACTGTCTTGATGTTGCTCCCCCTCAACATGTGCATCTTCAATAATCAACTCTAGATCAGGATCAATATTATCATCAGGATATGACTCAGTGTTAAGATTTGACTTATCATCAGGATTTGCATCAATTCCCGACTTGAGTCTTTTGTTTGCAAAAACAAGTTTTTCATGAGTGTATTCTTTAAATCCAGGAAACCTTTTTGTCATGAAATAAAACATGAATTGATTCAACAATTGTTCTAGTTCTAAGATTGAAAACTTTATAGGCTTTTGATGCATGATAGCCAACAAAAATACCCTCATCAGCTTTTCTGTCAAATTTTCCAAGCATTTCAGGATGTGTCCTAAGAACAAAACACTTGCATCCAAAGATATGAAGATGCTTTAAGGTTGGATTCTCTTCCTTGCTCATATGATAAAAAGTTAATCCATGTCTGTTAATCAGAGGCAGGTTCTAAGTGTAACAGGCATTGTTGACAACTTCAGCCCAAAAGTATGTTGGGAGATTAGATTCCACAAGCATAGCCCTTCCTGCTTCAATCTGTGTTCTTTTCTTCCTTTCCATAACTCCATTTTGTTGAGGTGTTCCATGAGCTGAAAATTATTGAGAAATTAGTCTCAAATGATCCAAAAGAACATTTACAGTTTCATCCTTACTATGCAAGAAAAATACCCATGTAAATCTAGTTTATTCATCAACAACAACTAGAGTGCACTTTTTCTTGTTGATTGACAAGACATTCACAGGGCCAAAGAGATCTAAATGTAGCAGTTGATATGCCTTTTTGATGGATGATTCTGACTTACTTTTGAATGAGGTCCTTTTTTGTTTGGCTTGCTGACATACATCACACAAACCATCAGGGGAGTAAAACATGTTTGGTAGAACTCTCACCAAATCTTTCTTCACCACTTCATTAAGGTTATTGAAGTTGAGATGAGAACGCTTCTTGTGCCAACTCCAACTTTCATCTAATGATGTTTTGCTTATCAAGTACGTTTCAGGTCCATCAGTATCTGCATGAAGTTTGGTTTTATAGATGTTTCCATATCTGTAGCCTTTGAAAATAACTTTCTTTGTGATCTTATGAACCACTTCAGAGTGAGTATCATAAAACACAACATAGTATCCTATGTCAGTAATTTGACTGATGCTCAACAGATTGTGCTTCAGTCCTTCTACCAGAGCTACATTTGAGATTATGACATTTCCAATAATTATGTTGCCATATCCCAGTGTTTTTTCTACATTGCCATCACCATAGGAAACCATTGGGCTAGTATTCTCCTCATATTCTGACAACAAGGATTTATTTCTAGTCATATGTGCAGAACATCCAATATCCAGTATAAGCACATTCTTCTTGTTTCCCTGTAATCAGAAATATGGAAATCAGTTAGCATTTTTAAGAACCCACACTTGTTGGGTCCTTTTTGACATCTTATGTATTTGTAGTAGAAGACTTTCTGTCAGGATTTGACCTATCAGGAATTGCTCCATCAGGATTTGATCGGTCAGGATTTGTCCTGACAGTTTTAACTCTATAAGATGTATGTACATTCAATTTAGCAGTTCTATTTGAAATAGCAATAATATTGAATTTGGGTAAAGGATCATAATTATTGTGATACAAGATATGATAATCTTTAAATTTTTAAATTGAATTCCAAATGCTACCACAGTGAGAACAAGGGTTCTGTGGTTTGTAAATACCGATCTACCACTAATATCAGAATCAGGAATCTTAGTGGCTTTCATTTTAATCTTCCTGTAATCAATAACAATATGATTAGTATAATCTCAGTTAAAACAAGCTTTTCTAGGTGTAATATCCGGGATATATCATGTAATTATTTTTGCTAATAAATAATTATTATATGTGTTCAGTATCAATTCTGTGAATTATTTGTTAAGTGTTAAATGTGCGCTGACACCAAGACCGCAGTACAAATTGTACTGGTTTGGAAAATTGTCCCGAAAACCGGTATCGTTTAGATCAGTTTTTATAAATAAACGTACCATTTTATATCCGGAATGATCCAACGGGATACTAATTTTCCGTAATTATAAATAGCCTTTACCGTATTTTATTCCGTACCAAAAATCATTTACAGTCAGTAACTATAAAATTTTCCAGAGAAAATACTTATATTCATAAACTTTTCTGAGAATCAAACCAACAATCGGAGGTGTTACCGGAGTCCGTTTGGAAAGCTCGAGTACTCAAAACGAAGGTCTTGAGGTGTACTATCAGATTCTGTGAACCATATACCTGCAGAAATCAAGGTTTATTTTCTGGAAATTTATTTATTTTCAAATTATTTTTATTAAAAATATGAATTTTTGTACGGATGATTGTTTGAATGATTTGATGATTGCATATTGTAGAGCTTGTTTCCTGATGATTTTCATATGTCATATGTCTGATTTGGAGTTCAATAACATGTTCAAAATTGAGTTTAATCTTCGAATTTTAAAATTAGGGTTTATAACCCGTATGAATGTTTTCAATTGAAATTTGGGGCCTTTTGATTTAGGGGTTATTAGCTGTTGATTTATAGTGGGTTGTGTTCCTTATGAAATTTGCAATCGATTGATATATAGCTCGTTAACAGAGGATGTCTGAATCGAAGGGAGTTGTGTTTTGAAGTTTTCGATGTTTCCCCGGAAACCGGCGATGTTCTTGGCCATTTTCCGGCCAGGACATGGATGATTGATGTGTTTTGATTGCATGAATAGATTCCTGATGTTGTGTAGAGTATATCTGGAGCAGATGGTAAGGTGAGGGTGCCGGAATCGTGTTCTCCGGCCACCCCTGTGTTTTCCGGCGACTGGAACTGTAAAATTACAGTTTAGTACCTCAATTATTGGGGACGATGAAGTTCAGTCCGTGAACTTTCCAGAGTTTGCAAATTTAGGATTCCTGTTTTAAAAATATTCAAAAATCATATTTTCTATTTATTTTAATTATAAAAATCGGTTTTTAATTTCTGAAAATTCCAAAAATTATTATTTTAATTCCAAAAAATATTTTTAATTCAAAAATAAATTTGAATTAATTAGTTAATTAATTTCAGTTAATATTTAATTGATTAATTGATCAATTAATTCGAAAATTAATTGATTAATTGATTTAATTAATTATTAATTGATTTAATTAATTATTTAATTAGTTTTAATTATTTAAAAATGATTTAAAAATTCCGAAAAATAGTTTTGAGCTTTAAAATATTATTTTAAATTATTTTCAAGGCTCGATAAATATTGTAAAATTGTTTTGAAGCCAAATTTGGCCAACCGAACCCTGTTTATTACTCCAAAATTGATCCAACGACCCGTTTTAATTCCGAAAAATGTTTTAAAAATCATTTTAAATACCTGAAAGCCTGTCTATGACTCGAGACTCCATTATAAATGATATATAATTGATTATTTGACGTGTTATGTGCTATATGTGACTTGTTGGTTAACTGTCGGTCTATATATTCGATGTTTACTTGTTTATAGTATAACTTTCAATCCGTTAATCAGATTTGGGTAAAACGAAGGGTAGATAGAAGTGTGTTTCGAATAGAATTATATGAGTTAAATATTGATAGATGCTTATGATATGTGAGCAGAAGAGGCAAGGCGTAGGAAAGGGAAACAGATAGTCAAGGAGTAGACAGTTGTGATTGAAAGTTAGAGAACTATAGCAAGCTAATACCAAGCAAGTGTTCTGAACTTTCTCAAGATATATTATAGTGGATTGATAGTCCTGTTCTATATTGCAAGTGCTTTGAAGCACTGAACCCTAAACCCTGATTCCAGTTATTGATCTTGAGCCGTAAACCTTATTCTTTCTAAACCATTGATTGTTGTTCACCCAGATACGAACCATAAACATACGATACTACTCCACAAATACATACAAACTAAATACCAAACACTGAACCAAATTACTTATATACTCAAACCATTGTACCTTATGATTTGAAAGACCAATTCCTGGTAACCCTGAAATATTGATTCCTTTATTATCCAATTCTTTCATTACCTAACAGTCAAGCTTTGAAATTGCCATACTGATCCCTTGTAAAGATTGAAACCATTTCCTTATCGAACATTCAATGTTGTTTATGATTCTGTTTATTGCTTTACATTGTTTACTCTGTTATTATGTTAGAATTTTATTATTTTTATAAAATTGTGAACCAGATTCGTGGTAAGACCATATTAATGGTCAACTTAGGATAATGTGTGCCTTGGATCTAGTAGTTAGAGCAATGTTGTGTACTTTGCTCGGGGTTAGTGCGTGACTGATCAGCAGCCTAACCTTGGTTTTTAAAATGAAAATATAATATCCAATTCTAAATCATAATTCATTGTTCACTTGGTATCATAACCCTTTTCACTTGATGATCATTATTCTCCATTTTGTCATTGTGACTTGCTGAGCTAGTTAGCTCATTTGTGCGATATTGTTTATGTTCTTTTCCAGTTAAGAAGGAACCAGTTGGTAACGAGGATCCCCAGTCCAGCGCGAGAGCTAGGGGTTCAGCTTGATCGAGTTAAGCTTGTAGGCACCTTTTGGAGTAATTTAAGTTTGTAAAAGTTTGTAATAATGTTTAAAACTCAGTTCTGAGTTTGGATAGTTGGGATTTGAACGGTTTGTAATATAAGTGTGTGTTTGGCTTGTGTGCATACTTTAACCTGTTGCGGTCCATGGTAGTTGGTAAGTAGGATCACTGCATATTATTATTATCTTTATTATTGTTATAAGCAGGTTATAAATAAGGTGTGTGTGTGTGGACCCCAAACTTCTAACTCGGGTTTGGAGGGCGCCACAGGTTTGGTATTAGAGCTACAGGTTATAAGTCACTGACATAAGGCTAGATTGACGGGAATGGGTAGAGGGTTAGGATTAGAAGTAAGGAATAGAAAGATAGAACGTCGAGAGGTTGAGTGCTACGGTATAATAGGTATTAGTACGATTCGCGTCGTGGTTTGAGATTCTTATACTGCGATATGATTTCAGATAGCAGTGATGGCCGACTCTTTCATCCCCGTATCAGCTGATCACTCAGAGCCCTCAGTTGGAGTACCATCTTCAGATCCACGTCCTGTTGTTCCACCAGTATTGGCTATTCAACCTCCACATGTGTTGCAGCCCGTACCACTGCAGGCTATTCCACCCCCAGGCATGAGGCCACCTATTAGAGGACCCCCACTAGCTGATTCAGATTCCACTGGGCATTCAGTTGCAGGTGCCCCATTCCAGTCTACATTGCCCCCAGTTCCCTATTACCGGTATGAGGCTCTTCTATTGGAGCGTGATTCCTTGTTGGCCCAGATTCAAGAGCTGCAGCATATCATCAGGACTACAGATGTTGATCGTGGTGTGAGGGAGCTTCGAGAGGAGATCCATGTGACACGCAGGATTCTTGAGGCTAGGCTACATGGAGCTACACTATCTGGCCGAGGCCCTGATGCATTTATGGGATGGGCTACTGAGGTGATGGAGGACTTTGAGAGGCTGGGAGGACCAGAGTTTACTTGGAGTTGAGTCAGAGATCCAGAGATGAAGATGCTGATTAGAGTTGTTATGGTTGTGTAGTATGTACAGTAGTGTGTAGTATGTATCAGTAGACTTTTGAGTTGTATTTATAGACCAGATCTGCTGACTAGTGAGTAGGTTGTTGTACCCTTTTGCTTTTACTTCCGAAGCGTCTTTACACTTGTACTACCCAAAACTTTTGATCTATATATATATCAATACCTTATCTTTTCAGCATTATCACTTACTTTACTACACATGTTTTACTTTACCTTATTTATTGCACCAGTTATACCCCTGTGATACCAAGTACCCTATTCCCTTAACTGTTTATATTCTGTAAAGAAGCATGCAATTTACTTAGTTCAATTGTTACAATTGTTTTCAAAACAGAGATATTTCTGTTTTACAAAACTTTTCTTTTATGCAAAGGATTTGATTTAAAAGCTAAATAAGTTGTTTGATTCTTTACAAAAAAATGCCTCCCAGAAGAAATACCCGCACCAACACCCAGAATGAAGAAACCAATAACAACAACAATAACAACCAAGATGATACAAACCAGAATGCAAACCCAGACCCATAGACCCAGCAATAGCCCAGATTCTCCAAATCTTGGCCCAACAAACAGTTCACCTGACACAATAACAACAAAGACAGACCAATCCCCAGGTAACTTTCAAAACTTTTCATGCAGTAAACCCACCAGAATTCAAGGGTTCCTTAGAGCCGATTGAAGCAAATGTTTGGTTAAAGGAAATAGAGAAGGCATTTTCCTTAGTGAAGGTAAAGGAAGAACAAAAAGTTGAGTTTGCAAGCTACTATTTGAAAAATGAGGCCACCTATTGGTGGGAGATGGTGAAGACATTGGAAGGTACGGATGTTATTACTTGGGAGAGGTTTAAGGAATTTTTTTAGAAAAGTATTTTCCTCAGTTTGTTCTGGATCAGATGGAGCTGAAGTTTTTAGAATTGAAGCAAGGAAATATGTCAGTGGCAGATTATGAAAGTAAGTTCAAAGAGTTGTCAAGGTATGTGCCGTCATATGTGGATACTGACAGGAAGAAGGCTAAAAGATTCCAGCAAGGTTTGAAGCCATGGATTAGAGGAAAGGTAGCCATTTTTGAATTGGATACCTATGCAGGAGTTGTACAGACGGCTATAATTGCAGAGACAGAGAGTGAGATATCACAGAAGGATAAGGAAAGCAAGAAAAGGAAATTTGAAGGAAATGAAGGTCAGTCACAACCAGGGAAGTTTCCAAATTCTAAGAAGGGCAAGTTTCAGCCAGGGAGAAATTCTAATTTCAGGAGACAAAATGCAGGCGACGGAAGCTAGGACAACCGTTCAGTTAATGCGAATCAGCCGAATCAGTTGAGGTTAACTTTTACAGATTGTCAGGTATGTGGAAATAAACATGGAGGAGTTTGTAATAAGTTGAATATAGTTTGTTTCAAGTGTAATCAGAAAGGGCACTATTCGAGGGAGTGCCGAAATCATCCAGTAAGAGAGCCAACAAACAAGGATCAGCCTATCCGGAATCCAGCAGTTAAGGTTCCAGCTATTGGATTTACGTGCTTCAAATGTCGAAAGCCAGGACATATAGCCAGGAATTGCAAGACACCAGCCCCAGTTAGTAATGCATTGAGGATTATGGGATCTACCCCAGCAGTGAATGAGACTCCAAGGGCTAGAGTTTTTGATATGTTAGTGAAAGACGCTATCCAGAATACAGATGTCGTGGCAGGTACGCTTAATGTGAATTCTTTTTGTGCCAAAGTGTTAATAAATTCGGGAGCAACTCGATCGTTTGTTTCACAAGATTTTGTTAGTAAGTTAAATTGTCCAGTTGAGTATCTAAATGAAATAATGACTGTGGAATTAGCAAATCAAGATTGTGTATATGTTAATCAACTTTGTGGGAATTGTGAGATTGAAATTTCTGGTAGTAAGTTTTGTGTAGATTTGATACCATTTAAGTTAGGATAATTTGACGTTATCCTAAGAATGGATTGGTTATCTAAGCACGATGCCCAGATAGATTGTCGAAATAAGAAGGTAATGGTGAAGACGCCAGACGAAAGGATAGTAACGTTCAAGGGCTAGAAGCAAGTAAAGAAGTTCTTAACGATAATTCAAGCCAAGAAGTTACTACGACAAGGATGCGAGCATTTCGTTGCATATGTGATTGATAGAAGTCAGGAGCCAGCGAGACTCGAAGATATTCCAGTAGTGAATGAATTTCCAGAAGTGTTTCCCGATGAGTTACTAGGACTTCCTCCAGACAGAGAAATTGAGTTTGCAATTGACTTAGCACCTGGAACAGAACTAGTATCCAAGGCCCCGTACAGAATGGCGCCCGTTGAGATGAAGGAGCTAGCAAAGTAATTACAAGAGTTGTTAGAAAAAGGAGTAATCAGACCCAGTGTATCCCCGTGGGGCGCACCGGTACTATTTGTCAAAAAGAAGGATGGAAGCATGAGACTGTGCATCGACTACGGGGAGCTCAACAAGCTTACAATCAAGAACAAGTATCCGTTACCCAGAATTGATGATTTGTTTGACCAATTAAAAGGAGCCAAGTACTTCTCCAAGATTGATTTAAGATCGGGATATCATCAACTAAAGATTAAGCCAGAAGATATACCAAAGACAGCTTTCAGAACAAGGTATGGACATTATGAATTTTTAGTGATGTCTTTTGGATTGACCAATGCCCCGGCAGCATTCATGGACCTGATGAACAGGATTTTCAAGGAATACTTGGACAAGTTCGTTATTGTGTTTATAGACGACATTTTGATTTATTCAAAGATGGAAGAGGATCATGCGGAACATTTGAGAACAACTTTGGAGATTTTAAGGAAAAAGAAGTTATATGCTAAATTTTCGAAGTGTGAGTTTTGGCTACAGGAAGTTCAGTTTTTAGGGCACATAGTCAGTAATGAAGGGATCAAAGTGGACCCAGTAAAGATTGAAGCAATTACAAATTGGGAAATACCGAGAACACCAACAGAGGTAAGAAGTTTCTTGGGATTAGCGGGATATTATCGCCGATTCATTCAAAATTTCTCAAGGATTGCATCACCATTGACAAAGCTTACATGCAAGAATGAAAAGTTTATATGGAACGACAAATGCGAAGAAAGTTTTCAGGAATTGAAGCGAAGATTAATCACGGCATCTGTTTTGTCACTTCCAGACGATCAAGGTAATTTTGTAATTTATAGCGATGCTTCTTATAAAGGACTATGATGTGTTCTGATGCAGCACCATAAAGTGATTGCGTATGCGTCAAGGCAATTGAAACCACACGAACAGAAATATCCTACTCATGATTTGGAGCTAGCAGCCATAGTTTTCATTTTGAAGATTTGGAGACATTATCTATATGGAGAAAAGTGCGAGATTTACATGGATCACAAAAGCTTGAAGTACATATTCACATAAAAGGAGCTTAATATGAGGCAAATGAGATGGTTAGAATTGATCAAAGATTACGACTGCACGATTAATTATCATCCCGGTAAAGCGAACGTTGTAGCAGATGAGTTGAGTCGGAAGAAAAAGTTAAATGTGTTATCAGTGCCCGAAGACATATATAAGGAATTTCAGAAATTGGAATTGGAAATTAGAGTTTGCAAGCCTGGTGAAGCAAAAGTGTATAGTACGACTTTCCAGCCAGAGTTGTTAGAAAATATAAAGAAGTGTTAGGAAGATGTAATGGATCAAGATATAAATAGTTTGGTAGATGAAGAATTGTGTACACAAAAGGACGATCAAGGTATTCTTAGGTTTTTTTCTAGAATTTGGATTCCACCGGTGACGGAGTTGAAGAATGAAATTTTACAGGAAGCTCATAACTCGAGATATTCAATCCATCCAGGGAGTACCAAAATGTACAGAGAGTTAAAGGAAAATTATTGGTGGCCAGATATGAAGAGGGAAATTGCGGAATGGGTTAGCAGATGTTATACATGTCAGAGAGTTAAAGCTGAACATCAGAGACCAAGTGGATTGCTACAGCCATTGGAGATTCTAGAGTGGAAGTAGGAACATATTGCTATGGACTTCATAGTTGGATTACCAAGAACAAGGGCTAATCATGATGCCATCTGGGTTATAGTGGATAGACTTACCAAGTTAGCTCATTTTCTGCCTATAAATGAAAGATTTTCGCTCGATAAGTTAGTCCATATGTACCTAAAGGAAATTGTAGTTCGTCATGGAGTTCTTGTGTCTATCGTATCTGATCGAGATCCAAGATTTAATTCAAGATTTTGGAAAAGTTTTCAAGAATGTTTGGGAACAAGACTGAATATGAGTACAACTTACCATCCACAGACGGACGGCCAGAGTGAAAGAACGATCCAGACAATTAAAGATATGTTACGTGTTTGTGCTATTGATTTCAAAGGGAGTTGGGACGAGCATTTACCTCTTATAGAATTTGCTTACAACAACACTTATCACGCCAGTATTGGGATGCCACCCTATGAAGCCCTTTATGGATGCAAATGCAGATCTCTAGTGTATTGGGACGAAGTAGGAGAACGCAAAATACTTGGACCTGAATTAGTACAGCAGACGAAGGAAGTTGTTGAAGTTATCCAGAAGAGATTGATAGCAGCACAAGATCATCAAAGAAAATATTCAGATCAATCAAGGAAAGACATGGAATTCGAAGAAGGAGGCTTAGTATTACTGAAAGTATCACCTTGGAAGGGATTAACGAGATTTGGAAAGAAAGGAAAGTTGAGCCCAAGATACGTCGGACCTTTTGAGATTCTAAAGCGCGTTGGCAAAGTAGCTTACGAGTTGGCATTACCTCCACACATGGAGCACATTCACAATATTTTTCACATATCGATGCTTAAGAAGTATAATCCAGACTCCAGACATGTAATAGAATATGAGCCAATAGATCTTCAGGCAGATTTGTCATATGTAGAGAGTCCGATAGAGAGTCTAGAGGAAAGAGAGAAAGTATTGAGAAATAAAGTGATAAAGTTAGTAAGAGTATTGTGGAGAAACCCAAAGGTTGAAGAGTCAACCTGGGAGTTAGAGAGTGATATGAAAGAAAAGTACCCTCATTTATTTTCTTAGGAGATTCTGAGGACATAATCCTTTTAGGGGGGAAGGATGTAATATCCGGGATATATCGTGTAATTATTTTTGCTAATAAATAATTATTATATGTGTTCAGTATCTATTCTATGAATTATTTGTTAAGTGTCAAAATGTGTTTGGATGTTTAAAAATAATATTAATTGAGTATTTTAATTTTTATATGTCCAAAATAAAATATAGATAATTGTCATATCTTCCTAATTATTTTTATGTTGATTTATGATTTTATAGGAAATATATGGATTTTATAGAATCTTTTTCCGAGTATTTAAAAACTATTTTATACAAACGGGAACCAACCGAAGTCATCCGTTTTTACATTTTTATAACCCGAAACTCTTCTGAGAACTCCTTCCTAACCTAATTACAATATTACGAGCATTTTCCATGTTTCGACTTTTTCGATCCGGCGTACGGTTTGTCCTTCACGGGTCCCGACGTAATATTTTCGATACATTATTCGTTTCGGTAAATCAATAACACTCGTATTTTCGATAAACGATATCTTTTTATTAAACTATCACAATTATCACCTCGTAATACGTGTAACCAGGCGCTGAGTACAAGACCGCAATACAAATTGTACTGGTTTGGATAATTATCCCGAAAACCGGTACCGTTTGGATCAGTTTTTATAAATAAACGTACCATTTTATATCCGGAATGATCCAACGGGATACTAATTTTTCGTAATTACAAATAGCCTTTACAGTATTTTATTCCGTATCAAAAATCATTTGCAGTCAGTAATTATAAAATTTTCCAGAGAAAATACTTATATTCATAAACTTCTCGGAGAATCAAACCAACAATCGGAGGTGTTAGCGGAGTCCGTTTGGAAAGCTCGAGTACTCAAAATAAAGGTCTTGAGGTGTACTATCAGATTCTATGAACCATATACCTGCAAAAATCAAGGTTTATTTTCTGGAAATTTGTTTATTTTCGAATTATTTTTATTAAAAATATAAATTTTTGTACGGATGATTATTTGAATGATTTGATGATTGCATGTTGTAGAGCTTGTTTTCCTGATGATTTTCATATGTCATATGTCTGATTTGGAGTTCAATAACATTTTCAAAATTGAGTTTAATCTTCGAATTTTAAAATTAGGGTTTATAACCCGTATGAATGTTTTCAATTGAAATTTTGGTCTTTTTGATTTAGGGGTTATTAGATGTTGATTTATAGTGGGTTGTGTTCCTTATGAAATTTGCAATCGATTGATATATAGCTCGTTAACAGAGGATGTCTGAATCGAAGGGAGTTGTGTTTTGAAGTTTTCGATGTTTCGTCGGAAACCGGCGATATTCTTGGACATTTTCCGGCCAGGACAGGGATGATTGATGTGTTTTGATTGCATGAATAGATTCCTGGTGTTGGGTAGAGTATATCTGGAGCAGATGGTAAGGTGAGGGTGCCGGAATCGTGTTCTCCGGCCAACCCTGTGTTTTTCGGCGACCGGAACTGTACAATTACAATTTAGTACCTCAATTATTGGGGACGATGAAGTTTAGTCCCTGAACTTTTCAGAGTTTGCAAATTTAGGATTCCTGTTTTAAAATATTCAAAAATCATATTTTCTATTTCTTTTAATTATAAAAATCCGTTTTTAATTTCTGAAAATTTCAAAAATTATTATTTTAATTCCAAAAATTATTTTTAATTCAAAAATAAATTTGAATTAATTAATTATTTAATTAATTTCAGTTAATATTTAATTGATTAATTGATCAATTATTCAAAAATTAATTGATTAATTGATTTAATTAATTATTAATTGATTTTAGTTAATTATTTAATTAGATTTAATTATTTAAAAATGATTTAAAAATTTTGAAAAATAGTTTCGAGCTTTAAAATATTATTTTAAATTATTTTGAAGGCTCGATAAATATTGTAAAAGTGTTTTGAAGCCAGATTTGGTCAACCGAACCCTGTTTATTACTCCGAAATTGATCCGACCCGTTTTAATTCCGAAAAATATTTTAAAAATCATTTTAAGTACCCGAAAGCCTATCTATAACTCGAGACTCCATTATAAATGATATATCATTGATTATTTGACGTATTATGTGCTATATGTGACTTGTTGGTTAACTGTCGGTGTATATATTCGATGTTTACTTGTTTATAATATAACTTTCAATCCGTTAATCAGATTTTGGTAAAACGAAGGGTAGATAGAAGTGTGTTTCGAATAGAATCGTATGAGTTAAATATTGATAGATGCTTATGATATGTGAGCAGAAGAGGCAAGGCGTAGGAATGGGAAACAGATAGTCGAGGAGTAGACAGCTGTGATTGAAAGTTAGAGAAGTGTAGCAAGCTAATACCAGGCAAGTGTTCTGAACTTTCTTATGATATATTGTAGTGGATTGATATTCCTGTTCTATATTGCAAGTAAGCACTGAATCCTAAACCCTGATTCCAGTTATTGATCTTGAGCCGTAAACCTTATTCTTTCTAAACCATTGATTGTTGTTCACCTAGATACGAACCATAAACATACGATACTACTCCACAAATACATACAAACTAAATACCAAACACTGAACGAAATTACTTATATACTCAAACCATTGTACCTTATGATTTGAAAGACCAATTCCTGGTAACCCTAAAACATTGATTCATTTGTTATCCAATTCTTTCATTACCTAACAGTCATGCTTTGAAATTGCCATACTGATCTGTTGTAAAGATTTAAACCATTTCCTTATCGAACATTCAATGTTGTTTATGATTCTGTTTATTGATTTACGTTGTTTACTTTGTTATTATGTTAGAATTGGATTGTTTTTATAAAATTGTGGACCAGATTCGTGGTCAGGCCATATTAATGGTCAAGTTAGGCCAATGTGTGCCTTGGATCCAGTAGTTAGAGCAATGCTGTGTGCTTTGCTCGGGGTTAGTGCGTGACTGATCAGCAACCTAACCTTGGTTTTTAAAATGAAAATATAATATCCAATTCTAAATCATAATTCATTGTTCACTTGGTATCATAACCCTTTTCACTTGATGATCATTATTCTCAGTTTTGTCATTGTGACTTGCTGAGCTAGTTAGCTCATTTGTGCGATATTGTTTATGTTCTTTTCCAGTTAAGAAGGAACCAGTTGGTAACGAGGATCCCCAATCCAGCGCGAGAGCTAGGGGTTCAGGTTGATCGAGTTAAGCTAGTAGGCACCTTTTGGAGTAATTTAAGTTTGTAAAAGTTTATAATAATGTTTAATACTCAGTTCCGAGTTTGGATAGTTGGGATTTGAACGGTTTGTAATATAAGTGTGTGTTTGGCTTGTGTGCATACTTTAACCTGTTGCGGTCCGTGATAGTTGGTAAGTAGGGTCACTGCATATTATTATTATCTTTATTATTGTTATAAGCAGGTTATAAATAAAGTGTGTGTATGGACCCCAAACTTCTGATCCGAGTTTGGAGGGCGCCACAGTAGGAGCATCAGGAATGTACTTATAATTGCTTGCTTTATTTATTCCGTATTTTCCATTTCTACTATTTTTTACACTAGATTTGTGAGTCCTCGCAGTCACATCATAAATTTTCTTTTCTAGTTGATTTTTAGAGAGAAGACCTATATTTTTATCTTTCTTGTCCTTGACTCTATATTCAACCTTTTTCTTATTAGGAATCTTTCTATTAGGAATCTTAGAGGTAGATCCTACTTCATAAACTGATTTTATTCCATTTTTAATAGTACTGACAAATTTAACAGATGTGGTGTTATTAATAACTTTATTGATATTCCTATCAGTAAATTTATTATAACCTAGACATTCAAGTGAGAGAGCCACATCCAATATTGTTCACTTGATGCCTTGGTGTAGAACCAACACACCTTGCCCTTGTTTACTGAGTTCATGTCTGCAACAAACAGGCTTCCTTTCCTTACTCTTTTGAGAGTAATTTCACCAGTCTTTATAATTGTGATTGAGCAATCTTCTATGTCAAAGTTAACTTTGAAATCTATCTGTGAATTGACTGATATTTAGAAGATTAACTTCAAGTTCTCCAACCAGTGCTACATCTTAAATAACAATATCACCAAAAATCAAATTACCATATCCCACTGTGGATCCCTTGCTGTTATCTCCAAAGGTCACCAAAGGGCCAACCATTTCCTCATCTGTGATAGCATAGCTCTATTACATGTCAGATGTCTGGAACAATCACTATAAATGACCCACATGACTTTATTCTTCTTGCCCTACACACAATGAGTTTTAAGTATTTTTAGCTACCCAAGCAATATTGGGCATATTATTCTTCTTTGCAGAGTTAACAGGAGTAGAGCTTGAGTTATCAAAAGAAATATTTTTCTTAGGTTGATTAGCATTCTCATTTTTGACCTCAGTTCCAAGGTTGATTTCCTTTAGATCCTTTCTTAATTTATGATAGCTAGTCATGACCTTCATGTTGCAGGGAATGTAATCAAACTTGTCACAAAAAAAATATAAAAATCACCAGTCTGTGCTTCATTGTACTTGCATGCCATATGCTTGGGCTCACTAATAGTCTTCTTATAATGATGAGTTAAGTGATTTGTTGAGCTACATTTCTTATATTATTTTCTAGGAGCATCCGCAACATAAGCATAATTGTTACTTTTGTTACCTCCAATCTTTCGATTCATGTTTTTCTTTTTCTTCTTTATGCCTTCACTCCTTACTTCAGTTTCTGGAGTCTTGGGGACAGGGCTAATATCAGGCATCTTTTCACTTTTGGTGTTGATAGTAGACATAACATTTTTCTTGCTCCCATCTTCATCTGCAATTTATTGCTTAATAATAAGCTCTTCTTCACTGAAGTCCACCTCATAGAGTTTGAACAAAGGTGTATTCACTATTTGTAGCACCTCAGGAACTTCCTTGTTCAATCTTTCTCTGCCTTTATCAGTTTATTTTTTCCTTACCGGTGAATTAGCCTCATAATCTAGACTAATTGCCACATTGGCACAAGATTTGTTATTCTCATGATATTGGCCAACTAATTCATATGCATTCTTAAATGACTTAAGTTTAGGTTCATTTTTCTCAATATTTTCTCTTAGTACAACCTCTATCTCCTCTGTACACTTCATCTTGTTTTTCAGATATTCATTTTCTTGCGTAACAGAACTCAGGCTCACAAGCTGCAGTTCTAACTCCTGTTTCTCTATTTTCAGATGAAGAACTCAAACACAACTGGGTTTCTTGAATCTTATATTTGAGAACTTTCTTTCTAGATAGGCCATGGACTGATCCATTTCATCCAACTCATCAAGATTGTAGTACTCTTTCTCCTCTAATTTCAGAATGACTTATTTTTGAGGTTCCTTGCATTTCTTCTCAATAGGTAGTACAACTTGATTTTGAGATTCAGTTTCATTTTCAATCATCTTTTGGTCATCTTCAATCAAGGCACTTGACATATCAACCATATGTCCTTAATTTAGCTTCAATGACTTTCTCTGCAATAACTCAAGTTCATAGGTTTTTAAAACTCCATATAAAACCTCCAAGGTTATTCTTCCTAGATCTCTTCCTTCCGTTATTGCATAATTTTTCTGTTCAGAGTGGTCATGAAGAGCGAGTAAAAATTTTAAGTACACTTCCTCAGCATCATAGAGCTTGTTATGCAACTACAAGTCATTTATCATCTTATTGAATCTCTTAAACACTTTAGTAATGCCTTTTTTTGGTTTAGCCATAAAACCCTTATATTGTGAGATCAGAATTCTTCTTTGATTTGATCTTACTTCTTCAGTACCTTCACATAAGATCTCTATCTTTTCCCGGATTTTCTTGGCTGACTCACATTTAATAATGTTGTTGTACATAACATTATCAAGAGACTCAATCAGAATGAGTTGCAAGTCACTGTCAAGTGAGACATTCTCTTTCTCTGGCTCAGTGTATGTAGATGGATCTTTTGAAGCATAGTGAGCTTGAATAACAACATGATCTTGAGTTTCTTCAGGTACTCTTACCATAGAAATGAAAGGTCCATTCTTGAGAATCTCAATGTACAATGGATGGGTCATCCTGATGAACAACATCGCTTTCTTCTTTTATATAGTGTAGTTTCCTTTGTCAAAGATAGGTATCTTGATACTGCTAGACTTCTGCGCGTTCATACTTCCAAGATCTAAACTGTTTATTTTCATATTTTGCTCTGATACCTCTGGTTAGGTATGAAATGCACACAGGGGCGGTGAATGTGTGATTCTTAAATTTTACTTAAAACCTTTTTAATTTTTTTTGAAGAAAGTTAAGTTAAGTATTTAGGCTTTCTTGAACTAAACGATTTACAGTATTTTGCAGTGATAATTAACTAACTGTAAAAAAATAGAGAAACAATCATTAAAACTCAATTGATCTTTTTGTTAAAAAATCAAATAGGTTGTTGTTAGGTATGAAATGCTCACAAGTTGTGGGGGCGGGGGGTAAATGTGTTTTCTTGATTTTACTTACTTAAAAATAGTATTTGAATATTTTCAAGATAATCAAGTTAAAGGTGTTTGGCTAGTTGAACTCGACAGACTAAATATTTATAGTGATAATCAAATAATTGTTATGACAGAAAGACAATTGTCAAAAATCACTTGATTTATATTAAAATCAAGTTAGTTGTGCTACAAATCTGTGTTCTTGAATAATAAGAACTCAACTATTTCTCTTGAGAGGATACAAGATTTCTAGATCCATTTTGTTGCTTCTCAAATAAGGACCTGTGACATGTTTTATAGATCAACATGAACAGTTTACAAAATGCGCACTAAAATGGACAAACATATTATCTAAATTCTTTTGTCTATATCCATTTTAATTACAACAAATCTGCATATAATCTTCTAGGTCTATGACCCTCCTTTGTCCAGTACATCTTGACCCTTGATCTTGCACTTTTTAAACTACATTTGTAGACTTTCCATTTCAGTGTTAAAATAGTTTTTTGACTGATAATCTTGAATCTTCAAGTTTATGGCATTCTGTAATTTGAGCTGTTATTGAGATCTGCATTAATGTATAGAGATGTCTCATATCGACATCTAGAATGACTTATCAAAATCTCCACATCTCTACCATTGTTATGACTTATCAATATCTCCAGTTCTCTATATGCATATCTCCAGTTCTCTATATGCAGTTTGACTTGTCGATATCTCCAGTTCTCTATATGCCGTTTGAGTTGTTGACATCTTCAATTCTCTATATGCAGTTTGAGTTGTTGACATCTCCATTTCTCTATATGCAGTTTGACTTACCGATATCTCCAATTCTGTACATGCAATTTTGACTTATCGATATCTCCACTTCTCTACATATACTTTTGACTTGTCAATATCTCCAATTTTCTATATATACTTTTGACTTGTCGATATCTCCACTTCTCTATATTATCTTGGACTTCTCTACAAGTATAGTGACATCTTTAAAAGTATAATAACTTCTCTACAAGTAGAGTGACTTCTCTATAGGCTTATCTGACTTCTCGATAGATTTCTCGATATAAAGTTGAAAGGACATCTTCGATTAATTATTTATTTTGTTATTTGTATAAATTAACATAAAATTTAAAACACCTATATCCTCTCCAAATAGGTATGAATTTAATTGACATAATCAAAAGTGAAAAGCCATATCTAGCAAAATGTTTTCAAAAATGTTTTTCAAAATGTATTTTAATTTTAAATTTAAATACAAAAGAGATATTCCAATTTGCTGAAAATCAAAATATATATTTTTAAAGGAATATACTCCAAAGCAATGAGATCGTAAAAGAATTATCGTAAATATGATCTTTCTTAGGCTCTCTTGAAATATTAATAAGGAAAATTTTTTGAAAAAGGAATATCAAAACTTGGATATTGTTTAGAAGGCTCGTGCTAAATTTATTTCAAAAACAGATGTTTTTAAAAGGGATAAAATATATATCTATCACTCCATAAATATTTATA
The DNA here is from genome assembly GCF_009905375.1 of Apium graveolens. Classification (NCBI taxonomy): domain Eukaryota; kingdom Viridiplantae; phylum Streptophyta; class Magnoliopsida; order Apiales; family Apiaceae; genus Apium; species Apium graveolens. Next base: position 99,160,511 of record NC_133655.1, on the reverse strand, counting down.
AAAACCAAAGATATATTTTTACACTCTTAGAAATTAATATTTGATAAAGGAATATTAATATCTCATTTTATCCATCTCCTCATATTTTTCAAATTAATTTTCTGTCGTATCTCAAATATATTATTTATCGGAGAAAATACTTTTAAATACTTAAAAATATTTACCACACTCTCAAAATATTTTATATTTAAGGAAAGATATTCTAAGTATTTATTTTATCCCAAACTGAGTCAATAAGGTCTATCTACTTACATAAAAGATCATTCATATTTTATTTGGAACTGAAGCCTGATTTAATCATTTTAAATCCAAATAAAATACTTCCACTTTCTAGAAAATCTTAAAACTTAAGATATGTCACTTAAATGTTATTTTCTATGCATGGTTAAAGTTTCGTAATTTTTGAGAAATTTTTGTTCGGGTGTGATTTTTCTGGGTGTTGACCAAGACTTTGACCGAGCGTTTGACCAAGATACCTTTGACTAAAATTGACCAAAACTTGAAGATCATCATTTTATGATATTTAGGTAATTATCATATTTTTGGTTGTATTTATTAAAGGGTTTTCAAAGTCGTTATATTTAATGGTACTAAATACCTAATTAATTAAGTAATTAAAGATTAATTGAAAAAGCTAAAACCATTATTATATAATTAATAGTTTCTGGGATTTTTCTTGTTTTTCCTATATGCAATTTTCAAACAAACACACATTATCCTCAATGTCATCAATCTACACCACTCTCTTCATCCACCATTCATTTTAACTCAATCTGAAACACTCCCTTCACCTAATCCCTTTTATAAATAAACACCCACCCCCACCATTTTCTACACAAGCTAAGAGCTAATTAATTGCTAGGAATTTTCAAGAAGTATTCTCTCTACACACTCCCTAAAATACAAACCCAAATACTTCATCTCAAAAGCCTTCTCTCTTACAAATATATATCATATATTCAAGGTTTTCGTTCTTCAAGCTTAGCTCCACCAACCAAGCTCTATCGTCCCAAACAAAGCTCATCCATACCACTTTCTTGCCTCCCGAAGCGTTTCCTAAGTTCGACCTACAAGCCAAAATCCGGCTGAACCTCCGGCGAATTTTTCCGGCGAACTTTTCCGTTCATCTCTTAAAAGTGGTAAATCTCTTAGCTTTCATCCGAGTCTTAACCGACCACTCTTAATATTCATATAAGAAGCTTAGTAACACCTTTTCTTCATCTTTACAAGCTCTTATATAGAATAACTTAAAGAAAAACAAATCCGTACAAGGATTGTTTTCTACAAATTATACACTTCTAAACACGAAGTGACCATTTCATACAACGCGTGGTTTATATTCCTAACTAGCACCTTTAGTGTTTCGTGGGCATTAAATTACAAAGCTAGCATTTTATTCTTTAAACTTAAACGCACTTATTTTGGCCATATATTGATATATTTATTATAATCGTTTAACAAGACTTAAGCGACTTCCCTTACTAGCACCTCTAGTGTTTTGTGGGAAGATCTTAAAGCTTTTAAGTAAATATAAGTATATATAATCGTATAAGAATTAAGCGACTTCCCTTACTAGCATCTTCAGTGTTTCATGGGAAAAACTTAAAGCTTATATTATATTATATATATACACATCTAAACTGTGCTAATATAATTTAAACTCTGCTCTTATATTTTGTGATATATTGTGTTTATATTACGCACCTTTTATTCTCTCGGCCAAATATTTTATAAATGTAAAAAGTTAAAGAATAAGTGTAATGTTCTCGATTTATATAAGTCTACAAACGACTATATTAAACGAGAAATTATTTTATCAAAGATCCGAAAGCTATAACGCTTCACCAAGGACTTGATATATTTAGTACATCGGAAATAAGATATATTATTCAGAACGAAGTAAAACTAAGTATACTTTAACATTCACTTGATCTAAAGAAAAGTATACATTAATATTCTTTTAAGAATATTTGTTCGTCATCTGGTCTAGTTAAGTGTATTACTAGTCAAAACTCTTTTTATCTATAACTATTATTATTTCATAGATATTGTCTTCTTCGTTTTACAGTAAGGTGAAGTATAATGAGGTGATTCTCGTTCTAAGACCCAAGTCCTAGACGTATTAACGGGGAGTTAGTAGTCTTTGCACCGTGAGGAAGAGAAAAGACCCAAGACCAACTACTGAGATCCAAGACCGGCAAAAGCTTAGAAGGATAAAGACTACAACAAGGGTTCTACATCAACTTCGAAGAAATAACAGGGTGTTATTGTCTAAAATAGGTTGTGTAGGTTTGCACATTTATTTTGAGGTGGTAACCCGGAGTTACGCACCAAGACAGATAATTGTGGGGTCGTAAAGGCTTCTCCGCCTACGTAAGGAGCAAGGTTATTTTTAAGGGAAAAACTTGGGTCCTGAAGAAGAGCTCGGGGACTGGACGTAGGGGTGAGCGAATCTATTAGAGGTTGCGCCATCGCGAACCAGGATAAATTTCTCGTGTGGTATTTTCTTCCTTGTCTTTTATTTCCGCATATATAATCTGCATCGGAAAAATATTTAAAACGGGATAAATATTTTTAAAACGCCATAATAATTTTTAAATTGGTAATTAAGCTATCCAACCCCCCTTCTAGCTTAAAATAGGCCTTTACGTGACCTAACAATTGGTATCAGAGCAGTGTTTTTTAACGTGTTTCTTAAGTGATTTACAGATTTACAGGCACAACAAAAAGTGATCCGAAATGGCGTATCTAAATACCATTGGCTATGGTGAAGGTCTATCTAGCTCTCGCCCTCCTCTATTTGATGACACCAACTTTGCAAAAATGTCCTTACGTGTCCTCGAGACAAAAATGTCTATACGTGTGACATGAGTAAGTATGTTAATATATGCCTAATCACTACTATAGATGACCCTTGGTTGTGGCATCGAAGATTAGGACACACAAACATGAAGTTGATTAAAAATATATCAACTAATGAACATGTACGAGGAATACCAAAATTAAATTATAAAAAGGATCACATATGTGAAGCTTGTGAAATCGGCAAACAAATACGAGCCTCTCACAAAAAAAAATTTATGGTATCTACCTCACGACCTCTCGAGCTTTTACACATGGATTTTATCGGTCCAGTCCCAGTACAAAGTCTCGAAGGATGTTGATATACTTTGGTAGTTGTTGATGACTATTCACGATTTACGTGGACAGAATTCCTCAAAACCAAAGGTGATGCTTTTGAATCCTTTTTTTCTCTATGCAAAAGAATTCAAAACCAACAAAATAATACCATAGTCTATATAAGAACAAATCATGGTAAAGAATTTGAAAATTCAAACTTTACAAGTTTTTGTGAAACTAATGGTATTACTCATAACTTTTCTGCTCCTTATACTCCTCAATTTAACGGAGTAGTTGAAAGGAAGAACCGAACATTACAAGAAATGGAAAATACAATGATAAATGAATATCGCCATCCTAAATATTTTTGGGTCGAGGCAATGTCTACTGCATGCAATATACTAAATAGAGTCTGTTTAAGACCTATAATTCAAAAGTTAATTACTTTAGAGTATTTGGAAGTAAATTCTATATATTAAACTCCAAAGATTACCTTACAAAATTTGATTCAAAATCAAACGAAGGTATATTTCTTGGATATTCAACAAATAGCAAAGCATATAGAGTATTTAATTTAAATTGTCTAGTGGTGGAAGAATCAATGAACATAGCGTTTGATGAATCAAAACCATCACCTAAATACAAAGATCTTGTGGACAAAGAAGATGTCACACAAGATAATATTGAGAATATTATTCGACAATTCGAAAATGTGGATTTTGGCTCATCATCCCCAATAAATCCACTAGAAATGTCAGAAACATATATTGAACTACCTAAAGATGTTCCAAACATTAGAAGTCATCCTTTGGATAATGTTCTAGGAGACTTAAGTAAAGGAGTTCAAACACGGTCACAAGTTCAAAATGTTGTGAATCACCTTAGTTTTTTTTATCACAAATAGAACCTAAGACCACTAAAGAAGCTTTGTTAGGAGAAGATTGGATTTGTGCAATGCAAGAAGAATTAACCCAATTCTCTCATAGCAAAGTTTGCGAACTTGTTCCAAAACCCAAAGATACTTCCATAATTGGAACTAAATGGGTATTTAGAAATAAGTTAGATGAAAATGGAACTGTTGTTCAAAATAAAGCTAGACTGGTTGCACAAGGCTATACTCAAATGGAAGGTATAGACTTTGATGAAACATATGCATCGGTAGCACGAATTGAGTCAATTCGAATGCTATTAGCTTTTGCATGTCATAAGGACTTTAAAGTATATCAAATGAATGTAAAATCTGCATTCTTAAACGGGATACTAGAAGAAGAAGTATATGTTAAACAACCTCCCGGCTTTGAAGATACAACACATCCATAATATGTATATAAATTATACAAAGCTCTATACGGATTAAAACAAGCCCCAAGAGCCTGGTATGACAGGTTAAGCAAATTCCTGTTAGAAAATAATTTTAAAAATGGGAACGACTGATAAAACCTTATTCACAAGACAAGAAACAAATGATATCTTGCTTGTACAAATATATGTAGATGATATCATATTTAGTTCAACAAATGGTGCACTATGTAAGGAATTCTCTGGCTATATGAGCAAAGAATTTGAGATGAGTATGATGGGTGAATTAAATTTCTTTTTGGGATTGCAAATAAGACAATCTGACGAGGGAATTCATATTTCACAATCAAAATATTGTAATAAAATGCTAAAGAAATTTGAAATGGAAAATTACAAACCAATTTCCACACCCATGTCAACATCTGACAAACTAACGGAGGATCCCAAAGTAATTCTCGTTGACACTAAGAAATATCGAGGAATGATTGGTAGCTTATTATATATTACCGCAAGTCGACCCGATATACAATATAGTGTTTGCAAGTGTGCTACATTTCAAGTAGCACCAAAAGAATCTCACTTATCCGCAATAAAAAAAATAATGAGATATCTTAAAGGTACCACGAATATTGGTCTTTGGTATCCTAAAGGAGTACCATTTGACTTGACTTGTTATTCTGATTCAGACTATGCTGGTCATTTAGTTGACAGAAAAAGTACAAGTGGTACGTGTCAGTTTCTGGGTGGATGCTTAGTTTTATGGTTTTCAAAGAAATAAAATTTCATATCTATACCCACCATTAAAGCTGAGTATATAGCTGCTTCCAAATGCTGTGCACAAATACTGTGGATGAAACAAATATTGGCAGACTATAACATAAAATTTGATGTAATCTCCATTTTATGTGATAATACGAGTGCGATTGATTTAAGTAAAAATCCCGTGCTGCACTCTAGATCCAAACACATAGATATGAGACATCATTTTTTACGTGATCATGTCAACAAAGGCAATATAAAAATGACTCATATTGAAACTGAGTATAACATCGCTGATATCTTTACAAAACCGTTAAATTCTGATAGGTTCACTTAACTCCGTTTGAATTTAGGAATGTTGGAATATTTAAAAGAAATAATATGTTCTCTAAATATATTGTTTATATTATGGGTAAACATTTATTTATATATACATATATATATATATTTCAAATTAAAAAAATTCTATTATCTAGTTAATTCTCTCAATAATTCAGATTTATCAATATCATTTATTGATCGGATTCTGAGAAATGAAATGGACTAAGTGCATTGAAAAGAAATTTATTTTAAAATAAATTAAATATTATTACTCATAAAATATCAAAATTGTTCTCTAAATATATACATATATATATTATTTTTCTAAAAAAAATTATTTTCTATTTTTATTTAGCCAAAACACAGCCCAATTGTAATCTAAAACCCAAACTAATTTTCAGAAATGGGCCTCTTATATTTTTTAGCCCAAAAATTATTCAGCCCAAAATCTGGTTACCCTATTTAATTTGAGTCATTGATTATAAATTAGATCTAATCCTGGCCGTTTATATTCATAAATATATATAACAGAAATCAGGGTTTGCATTGTTCACTCAGTCTCTCCTCTCGCCTCTTTCTCTCTCGTTTTTTTCTCAGAAACCCTAGTTGCCGTTCTCGTTTTTCCGATGAGTTAATCGACTTCTTTCACTCAAAACACAATCAAACCTCATTTTTCAGAAACTATACATATATTATTAAGCGATTTAATCACAAATCGATTAAATCGAAGTTTAGGGTTGGGCAAATCGAAGAGATTTCGATTAATATACTCGAGTTCAAATCAATTGAACTAGGGTTTTGAATCGGAATATACATACACACACTTTATATATATATATATACACACTAGTGTTTGACTGAAATCGATAAATTTTTAAAACCCTAACTCTATGTGTTGAGCACTTTTTGCCGGATAAACGAAGAACAAGAACAGAAGAATGGTGAATCGAGGAGAAAAGTGATGTTTGGCGAATGAATCGGCATCACTCAATTGAGTCAACTCGGACGAGTTACCGAGTTAACTCACAGAGTCACTCAAATCGGGGTCAGACGAGTTGAGTCATGTAAGTGTCCATGAATGCTTCAACGCCATGGACTCAGGTATATCTTTTAATTCGAAGCTGATATTGCGTGTCTATTTGGAATATTCGAAATAAACTTTTTTGATGTTTGAGCTTTAGATTGATTGGTTGTTTAAGTTCTGATTTGCTGTTTTAGTTAAATTAAACAAAGTTATTTTTTGGCTTAAATAATTTTAATCCCTGTGCATGAACTGATTTGTTGAATTATCTAAGTTATCAGTAGTGTATTAATAGATTCATCTTGATTTAAATGTTAAACTTGATTTGTGTTAGATTATTTGAAGTTACCAGTGGTGAATTGACAGATTCATCTTGATTTAAATGTTAAACTCGATTTGTGTTGGATTATTTAAAGTTATCAGTAGTGTATTGATTGATTCATCTTGATTTAAATGTAGAACTTAATTTATGTTGGATTATTTGAGTTATCAGCAGTGTGTTGATTAGATTTATCCTGACTTAAATGATTGAACTCGATTGTGGTGAATTATCTGAGATATCATTTTAAGGGATTATTTGTACTCAATTTGATTAAGTGATCAATCAGTTTTTTTTAGAAGTCATTTGCTATTAATTCCGGTGCATGTAATTTTAATGGACTAAATCACTGAAACAGTTTAACCTAATTCGAATTCTTTTCTTCAAATTATGGACTGTTAAGAAAAGTAACTTAGTCAGGTATATGATTAGTGTATATTCTCAGTATGATTGTTTATGTGTTTGAATTAACTAGTCTGTATAATGATTCACTAAGCAATACAAATCTGGTTCCTTTCCATTGATGTTTGAACTGGTGGAATTAATATAATCATTTGTTAATCATTTAAAGATGTATGACTAGTTTTGTTCACTTAAAAAAAAGATAAATTGAAAATGTGAATCAGGATACTATGATTGTTTGATGGTTAATTAGAAGATTATTAACAATTGTGAAATAATAATACTTTTGGTATGAACTCTAATCAGATCAATGACTGTATATTTTAACTGCTCATCTAAAATGAGATAATTATGAGAGATATATGTGATGTGTTATTTATCTGAACTACTGCTTCTTGACTCTGTGAATTACAACAAGTTATAATCTGTCTTGATGAAATACAATGAGTAATATATTAATATTAAAGTTAAACTTAAGTGATTGATTGTTTTGAATAAATCAAATGTGAATTTGTGATAACACAGTGGAATGATAATGTAGTACTCAAATTGTTTTCTATATGTCATAAGTTTTTGTTTACTTGGCTGAGTAGACTTGTTAAAATTATTTGCTGATTTATAAAGAGTGATTATTATATTCCTCATGTAGTATAAATTACACACACACAATGCCCTGACACTAAGACCTGGTTGGAAATCCCTTAGAGAATTCCAGTATTTGGATCATTGGTGAAACGACCATAAATAGAAACTAAGATATTTTTTGCATCTTTTACTGATGAGAAGCTGTTTATGACTTTATTTGGTTGCTGGCATCCTCTATATGAGTGTACAAATGTTTACAATTGTTATTTGGTTGCTGATGTTTATATGAGTGGAAATTAAATGGTCTAAAAGAATCCAAAATCAGTCACATCAATCATGAACAGTTAAGTTTTGGTCATTTAATTCATAATTTACAAAGTGACTGCACCTATTTAATGAACCTCTGTCCCTTTATATAATATCTATTCTTTTTAGCACTCTTTTGTTTATAAATGGAATATATTAATAAATACCCATTATTCTTTTTAGCACTCTTTTGTTTATAAATGGAATATATTAATGAATACCCATTGTTCTTTAATGCATGCTTCATTACATGCATATGCACAGCCTTGAGAGTTCTATTTATTGAACTCTCTGCACAGACCTTGCATACATAAGTACTTCATATCTTCTTACATAAATGCTATCATATATAAACAACCAAAACTAAAATACAGTCAATAGAAGTCAATATAATCTTTAAATAAAATTGGAAGTAAGTGTCTAAGTAAGACAATGCCTATGCTTTCTGCTTATTAATTAAGTGGCTTGTTGACAAACTTACATGAGGTCATCCATATCTGCTTTGCATTTAAAATCTGTACTATGCACTTGCATGCCATGTATACACATACATATACTAATCCACTATGCTACCACGGGAGTTCTTTGAACTCTTTATAAGTCCACTGCTATGCATGCATAGTATCACACACATACACAAACACAAATTGCACTTCATTTCTTCTTTGTGCATTCACTTTCCTCTTGCATGGACTCTAGAAACTCTCGCTTTCACCTTAGGAGAACACCTGTGCTTCTCCCTCTCATTGATACCATTAATGGGAGATCATTAACCAACTCTCCTCATCAGTCACATGAATCACTCTTCCCAAACTATAAGCATCACTATCCTCACCATAAAAAGCAAAAAACAACAACATCACACACCAAGCACCTTTATACCATAACACTCATGAATACATACAAAGTGTTAGGAACTCTAACTCAAATCAAGTGATAAATTCCACTCCTCTAAACCTTGCACAACCATCACTAACACCACCCACACCTACATTGGTCAAACTGACCAATTCTGGTAAACTCAACAGAATATTGAAAAACATTCAAACTGGAATGATGATTCAAGTTGAGCAAATGGGTGAACTATTTAAGATAATCATGGCTGCTAAATGGGACAATTTTGTTTTCTATAGAGGTAGGAACTATCATGTGCATCTCATAAGTGATTTCTATGTAAACATGAAAGTCTGTCAAAGGGAAGATGGTGTTTATTATGTTGAGTCTTATTGTGCAAGGGATTAATTTGAAAGTTGATAGTAACTCTATTCATAAGGTCATGAGGTTAGGAAGTCATACTTTGCAAAAACCATGCATCAATATCTTTGATAAGTTTGTCTTTGATCAAAAGGAGTTTGAGTTGTATGTTGGTCTCTTCTTTGATGATAATGTGCCTTTGGGTCTCTGTGAGTCTAACTGGGGTATACACTTTAAACACTTCACACACATATACCAAAAACTAGTTGTCTTACTTAGGGCAAACATTCTCCCTAAACCAAAACAAGATAGAGTTTTTGATTTTGTTGATATTAAGGTAATGTTTCAACTAGTAACTAATAAGGTTGAGTTTGACTTAAGTTATGTCATAATTTTAAATATGATAAATGGGTTTTATGAAGAATACATGCCATATGCCTTGCTTATGACCTCTCTGTTTGAAATTAATGTAACGACCGAGGAATTACGCTTGTATTATACTATAATAATGATAAATTATGTGTATTATTATGCGGTTAAATGTGTTAAGTCGTTAAACCCTAACTGCTATGTGCTATGTGTTGGCTGTTTTGATCCAAACGTGTTTTGGATATTTATTGAGCATTTTATCATCAGTTATATATATATTATATCAAAACCTGTACAGCTCAAAACTATGTTTTAAAAGCCCGTATTTCAAACAAAATCATTGGCCCTATTTTGCCAAAAATGCCCTATCCCATATCGCTATTCTGAACCCCTAAACGTTTTACAAATTTACCTTTTTCGCGAAAAATGACTTTTCCGGACCCCTTCGGGCACCAAAAACCCCACAAAAATCACATTTTTATTTTATATGATCATGAAATTATCATACATTATTTTTCTTTGCATTTTTGTAATATTCACAATTTTTGGGAATTTTTAGCATTTATTTTATATTTAATGGATATTTAAAAATTCATAATTAATACCCAAAAATTATAAAAATTAGGGCCAAATATTTTTATTAGATGTATAATTAGACCCTTAATTTTATTTAAGGGTATTATTTTCATTAGTATAAATACCTGTTTTATTATTAATTATTCATTAATTAATTGTTAAAAATCAGAAAATAAAAATTAGAAAGTGTGGGTGAAGTTTGTGTTCTTGAAGAAGGGAGAAGATCAAACTGTGATTTTGGGAGATTTACTAATCCACTGAAAACGCTCGAGTAACCAATACAATTCTTGTGAAGAGACGAATCTATTGATACTAATATCAACAACTGAGGTTTGTTTAATCTCAAAATCGATTTTTATGTTCTTGGCATGAATTTCGGTTTTTGATTTTGAAGAATCATTTGATTGTTTGGATTATGTAGTTAGTTTTGTTGTAGTTCTAGGAGTAATCAGGTATTTTTATTTTGATTTTATAACCCCTGGAATGATGGGCCGAGTTCTTGGGTTTTAGTGCTTTTGATTTCGTTTTTTTCAGATTTCGAGATGTTATCTATTGTTTTTGTTGATGGGAATTGATTATAGATACTCAGTACTTTAATTTGGCATAAAAATCAAGTTGTTTGGTTGTGTTTTGAGGGGTTTGGGTTTCTTGCCGGAAAATTTCGAGTTCATCGGAATTTTTGGACGTTTTTGCTGATTGTGGGGTGATGGTGAGCTGCTATGGTGACGGGTGAGTTCCTGGTAACATTTAGATGGATTTAGGAACAAAAACGGAGTCGATTGGTGTATGATTGGCCGGGAATCGACCAACGCCGGATGTCGGAAGTTCGCCGGATTCTGGGCTTCTCCGGTGAGTTCTTCCGCGCCGGTCATCTTCTTCACGTCGCCGGCGATCTGTTCCTACCTTTCCCCGCCGTTCGATCCGAAAAGTCCCTGTTTCCTGTGTGCAAAGTTGTTTCTGTAATTGTTAATTAATTATTTTATATTTATAAATCAGAAATCAATTTTAACAATTCTAAAAAAATCTAATAAAAATTAGATTTAAATTCTGAAAAAATATTGTTAATAATTTCAAAATTATTTTCTTAATTTAGAAATTCGAAAATTATTATTTATTTATTTATTTATTTATTAATTAATAATTAGGTAATTAATTAATAAATAAGGATTAAAAATATCTGAATAATATGATTAATAATTCGTTAATTAGTTGAATAATACGAGTAACTCGTATCTATACGAGTAATATTTTGATAAGTTAGAATTATTATTCGAGCGATAGTAACAGTTAGTTGTATCGATTATTTATTTGTAAATAATCGATATAATCGAATAATTAATAATAAGTTATGAATAATGATAATAAAATTATAATTAATCCTAGTAATTAGGGATTAATTATTTTAACATACAATAATTATTAAATAATTATTTAAAACTATAATTAAGGATTATGTGATTATAATAAATTATTTATAATTAATTATTAATTAATTAAATCTTATTTAATTCATAATAATTCAACCTTTAATCCGATTTGAGCGAAACGAAGACCCCTAGACTCAGAAAAATGAAACGAATCCAATAAAAATAATTGTGAGTTATAATTTCCTCCAAAAGAAAATGGTTTGGTGATAATTAATAGTTTGTAGGCCCTAATAGGGGTATAATTTAACCGAATAATCCCGAAAAATTATAATAAAATCAGATAAGGCTAGTTAATGCAGGTATGAGTCTAGAATCAAATCTAAAAATAATTATAAGTCTAAAAAAATTGATTATGTGCTTTATGTGCTATGTGCTTTATGTGATTATGTGAACCTATGTGCTATATCAATATATGTGTATATATGCGAGTCAGATAGAAACGCATGGGTAGACTGATAAGGTTACGTGATATCAATTCAAGATACACGTATATAGTAAGTTATCTAAACAACTATCTTTCCATGAATGGTTCAGTGTTAGCAAGGCATAGTAAGCTAGGGACAGAAGGCGGTGAGTTGAATCAGGTTAAGTACGCGCAAGGCAAGTTTTTCCCCTATTCTAAATTCAGAATAGTGAATTATACCCCATTTTACATATCAATTACACTTTGATAATTCTTGTTCATATGCACTGATACATATCTATTGATTCTTGTTTCTATTTCATTTCGATTCTTGATTTCTCCCAATTTATTGAATCCTCTATTCATATTCCAATATTTTTACGCTTGTTACATATATTATGATATATCCTGATGTTTGGATACATCAAAAGCATTCCGATTGTTCCAGATGCTAAACTTCGGACTGGATGGTTACGATACAGGCTGGGTTTTACTCAGACCTTTAATTAATAGGCCATAGTTGCCTGAGTACTTCATATGTTGGTTGGATCTATACAGTTGGGTATAGATTCGCACTGTATCCTGACTGATCAGCGGGTTATAGTGCATATGTTGGTTCTTGTTTCCAGTCTTGTTCATTTGACACTCGCCAGTATTGGCCAATTATTATTCTATTCAGATACATATGGTTGTCCAAACCAATAGCTTATGGATTCACTTATTTTTCTCTTTATACCATATATATTGTTGTAGGCTTGTTGAGCTTAGCTCATCCTCTTTTATTGTTATTCCTATTGTCTTACAGTTAAGGTAGAGAATGAAACCCATCAGAACCCGCATAGTCAAGAAGCGAGTCAAGCAGCGGGACCCTCTTATACCAAGGGTGTTCATCCCTATCCCTGAAGAGAGCTTTGAGTTATCAGATCAGGTGTAACAGGATAAGTACTATTATGGTTTGAATAAAAGTTGTGTGGTGAGCATGTAGATAGAATAAAGTTTTGTAATAAAGAGAGTTCTTGAGACGGATTGTTTTTATTTGGTTTGTAATAAAGTTAGTATGTCGTTCTTATTTTCAGATCTTAACCTTAAAAGATCCTGATAGCAGTAGTTCGGGGTAATTATTCTATTTATATTCCGCTTGTGCAAGATTAATGTGTAGTTAATATTAGTAATGCCCCAAATCTATACCCTGGATTTGGAGGGTGTTATAGTTGGCATCAGAGCTTAGGTTTGACCTTTGAAAACAAGAACGTTAGGGCTAAGATAAGATAGGAAAATGAGATATGATGAGAGTAAGAGTGTTAGGATTGTTTGTCTATGTGATTAGAAGTTATGAGTTTAGGATTGTGATTTGATTGTTTTTGTGTTATTATTTTTATGTATATTAGATGGCTTCTTTATCATCATCTACGGAGAGGACCGAGACAGATCCAGTGGATGCACCGGTAGTAGCCCCAGTATCAGAGCAGATCTTACCTCCATTGCCACCTGAGCCAGCACCAGAGATACCACTTCCCCCAGAGGTACCAGGTTTTGCAGATTATTTTCCATACTTTGAGCCAGAGATACCAGATATTCCACCATTAGAGTTTCCGATGTTTGATATTCCTGATATGGTTGATCTTCCGCAGTGGGAGGATTTAGAGCCTCAGATTCCTATGCCACCAGTCGAGATTCCAGAGCTGCCACATATGGAGCCAGAGGCAGAGCCGCCAGTGTATGCGCCGATGGAGCAGCCTGTCTTATTTCCTGCCCCATTAGCTATTTATGCACCTGTTCCAGGAGTTTATCAGTTTCCTCAGCCAGAGTTTATGGATGATATCGTGGTGGATGGACCATTACCTTCTCGAGGTTCCCGCACTGATCTTCGGGAGCATCATACCGTGACTTACCAGCGCTTTCAGGCAGAGAGGGAGGAGAGGATTAGATGGCAGAACCAGTTTAGGGAGATCCTTGGGTTGTATGAGACACAGACGGATGGTCCTGTTAGAGCATTACGACCGGATTATATACTGAGAGAGAGGCTACATCATATTCACCGGGTTAGTTCGCAACAGCTTACTGATTTGAGACAGTAGGATCTTAGTGCGGAGACAGTATATCGCAGAGCATTGGGACTTACCGAGGCAGTGCTAGAGGCATTGCAGGAGGAGTTGAGCAACGTACCACCAGGATTTTGAGACCAGCAGATCAATGAGTGTTGTATTATGTATATTTTGTAGATAGAGGCAGCATAGTATTGTATGACTAGTTTGTATGAGTGTAGTTACTGACTTTGACCGATAGTAGTAGTAGCAGTATGACTGTTATATCATAGGTTTTTGTATCAAGCACTGACACCTGTAGCTGGTGTTCTACCTATATATATACGAGATGATATTTTGCACATTTCTTTATTTTATTTCCAGTTATTTAAGCATTTATATTTATTTCAGTACCATTGCATATTTACAAATGTAGTTTTATTTACGATCATGTTGTACCCTTATGTTTAAAAAAAACACATCATACTGTTTTATCTATTCAGTTATTTAATAAGCTGTTTTATTTTCTCAAATCGACTGTTTTAATATATGTTTAATATACTGTTATTAAAGAAGGCCATTGTTTATTTACCAGAAAGATGGCACCTAAAAGAAAAGCACAACCCGATTCATCGAATGGGAACACCGAGGGCCAAAACAATAATAAACAGATGGATCAGATGTTTAATCTCATGCAACAGCAAATGTTGATGATGCAACAACAAATGCAGCAGCAACAGCAGCAGTTCCAGCAACAGATGTTACAGCAAGCCGCTCATCCAGGACATCAAGTACCACCAGCAGCGCCTACGACCACTTTCAAGCAATTTCAGTCGGTGAAGCCACCGGTATTTATGGGTTCCACGGATCCTACAAAAGCGAGAGCTTGGCTGAAAGAGATGGAAAAGGCTTTTTCGTTGGTAAAGGTTGAGGAAGAGCAGAAGACGGATTTTGCTAGCTATTTCCTGAAAGGCGAAGCTAATTACTGGTGGGAATCGAAGAAAGCTTTGGAAGAAGAAGGTGTGGTGACCTGGGATAGATTCACTGATCTTTTCTTGGAGAAATATTTTCCTCGTTTTATGAAAAACCAGATGGAGATCAAGTTCCTGGAGCTGAAACAAGACAACTTATCGGTTGCGGATTATGAGACCAAGTTTACTGAATTGGCAAGGTTTGTTCCAGAGCAGGTGGATACGGACGAGAAGCGGGCCAAGAGATTTCAGCAAGGACTAAAACCATGGATTCGTAGCAGGGTAGCTGTGTTTGAATTGACAACTTATACGGCTGTTGTTCAGAAGGCTATGATTATTGAAGGAGAAAGCGAAGCAGCTCAGAAAGAGAAAGGACCAGGGAATTTTCAGAATCGTTTCAACAAAAGGCCGGGATTTCAAGCTCGAGGAAAAGTAAACTTTAGGAGGCCAGAACAAAACAACCAGAGGATGTGTAATCGACTACCTGCCCCAACTCAGCAAAGGCTTATTCGACCGCCTGTACCTGATTGCAGAACGTGTGGTAGAAAGCATACGGGAATTTGTAACAAGCCAAATGTCACGTGTTTCAAGTGCAAGCAAAGGGGACACTATTCTGGAGAATGTCCGATGGGAAAAGCAGAAGTTACTTGTTTTCAATGTGGGAGAAAAGGACATATCACCAGAGACTGCAGAGGAATTGCAATGGCCGCTAGTATTCCAAGAGTTTTAGCATTACCTCCACCTCCACTACCACAGCAATATCAGCCCAAAACAAGGACTTTCAACATGTCAATGAAGGAAGCGGTACAGAGTCTGAATGTGGTTGCAGGTACACTTCCTGTAAATTCCGTAAATACTTTGGTATTGATTGATTCAGGAGCTACTAGATCTTTTATTTCTGAAGCTTTTATCTCTAAAATAAATTGTGAGGTACAGTGGTTAGATGAAGTGTTAGTCATAAAATTAGCGAATAATGATCAGGTTGCAGTAGATCGAGTATGCCCGAGTTGTGATATTGAGATAGGAAGATGTCATTTTTCAGTTGATTTGATACCTTTTAGGTTAGGGGAGTTTGATGTTATTCTAGGAATGGATTGACTATCTAGTAATAATGCTCAAATTGACTGTGCGAATAAGAGAGTGAAATTGCAAACTGAAGAAAATGAAACGGTAATATTTAAAGGTGAGAAGCAAAAGCAGAAATTCCTATCAATAATGCAGACGAGAAGATTGCTACGCCAAGGATGTCAAGCTTATTTAGCCTATGTACGTGATGCTGATAAGAGAAATCCAAAGATTGAAGATATTCCATTAGTTTGTGAATTTCTTGATGTTTTTCCAGACGAATTACCAGGACTTCCACCAGATCGAGAAATCGAGTTCACTATTGACTTGACGCCAGGGACCCAACCAATTTCGAAAGCTCCATATCGAATGGCACCTGTTGAAATGAGGGAATTAGCAAAGCAGTTGCAAGAACTTCTTGACAAAGGAATTATAAGGCCAAGTGTATCCCCATGGGGCGCGCCAGTATTGTTCGTGAAAAAGAAGGATGGCAGTATGCGACTGTGTATTGATTATCGTGAGCTGAACAAGTTAACTATCAAGAATAAATATCCTTTACCTCGCATCGATGATTTATTTGATCAATTAAAAGGAGCATCATGGTTTTCGAAAATCGACTTACCATCAGGCTATCATCAGTTAAAGATCAAGGCCGAAGATATTCCAAAGACAGCATTTAGAACGAGGTACGGACACTATGAATTTCTTGTGATGGCTTTTGGATTAACGAATGCACCTGCAGCGTTTATGGATTTGATGAATCGAATATTCAAGAAGTAATTGGATAAGTTTATCATTGTATTTATTGATGACATTTTGATCTACTCAAAGACGGGAGAAGAGCATGCAGCGCATTTAAGAACAACATTGGAGATATTACGAAAGGAGCAGCTTTATGCAAAATTTTCAAAATGTGAATTTTGGTTGAAAGAAGTGCAGTTTCTAGGGCATATCATCAGCAGAGAAGGCATTCAAGTTGATCCAGCAAAGATTGAAGCTGTATTGAATTGGGAAAGACCAAAGACGCCGACAGAGGTTCGAAGTTTCTTAGGTTTGGCAGGATATTATCGAAGATTTGTCAAAGATTTTGCGAAGATAGCAACACCGTTGACCAAGTTAACTCGACAAAGTGAAAAGTTTGAATGGAATAGTAAATGTGAAGAAAGTTTTCAAGAGTTGAAGAATCGGTTGGTGACTGCACCAGTATTAGTACTGCCAGACGAGCAAGGAAATTTTGTTATTTACAGTGACGCTTCATATCGTGGTTTAGGATGTGTGTTGATGCAACATGGTAACGTCATTGCATATGCGTCGAGACAACTTAAACCTCATGAGCAGAAATATCCTACGCATGATCTGGAATTGGCAGCAATTGTATTTGCATTGAAGCTTTAGAGACATTATCTGTACGGTGAAAAATGTGAAATCTACACGGATCATAAAAGTCTGAAGTATATCTTCACGCAAAAGGAACTGAACATGCGACAACGTCAATGGCTGGAATTAATTAAAGATTATGATGTTATAATCAGTTATCATCCAGGAAAAGCAAATGTTGTAGCAGATGCACTAAGCAGAAAAGAAAGATTGAATCGGTTAACTTCATGTGAAGAATTGGTTAAAGAATTCGACAAATTGGAAATTGAGATTCGTATTCCTCATGAATCTGCAGGAACTATTTACGCTATGACTTTTCAACCAGGGTTGCTAGAAAAGATTCGCCATTGTCAAGATAAAGTGATGAGTCAAGACGACAACTTAACAGGAGAAGAGATTACAACTCAGAAAGATAATGAAGGAATTTTACGTTTTACGTCAAGAATCTGGATCCCTAACGTGGTAGAATTAAAAGAAGAAATTATGCGAGATGTGCACAATTCAAAGTATTCCATTCATCCAGGAAGCACGAAAATGTATCGCGATTTGAAGGAAAACTTTTGGTGGCCGAATATGAAGAAGGAGATAGCAGAATGGGTGAGTAAATGCTACACATGCCAGCGAGTTAAAGCATAGCATCAACGTCCGAGTGGGTTATTGCAACCATTAGACATTCCAGAATGGAAATGGGAACATCTAGCGATGGATTTCGTAGTGGGACTTCCAAGGACGAAAGCCAATCACGATGCAATTTGGGTTATTATTGATCGATTGACGAAATCAGCACATTTTCTTCCAATTAATGAGAGATTTTCATTGGACAAGCTAGTGCATTTATATCTTAAAGAAATTGTGATGCGTCATGGAGTACCAGTATCAATTGTATCGGATCGAGATCCTCGTTTCAATTCAAGATTTTGGAGACAATTCCAAGAATGTCTAGGAACGAAGTTGAATATGAGTACAGCCTATCATCCGCAAACTAACGGTCAAAGTGAAAGGACAATTCAAACGATTGAAGACATGCTACGAGTTTGTGCGATCGATTTTGAAGGTAGTTGGGATGAACATTTACCCCTAGTGGAATTTTCTTATAATAACAGCTATCACACCAATATTGGAATGCCACCGTATGAAGCATTATATGGAAGGAAATGCAGATCACCAGTGCATTGGGATGAAGTTGGAGAACGCAAGATTTTGGGTCCAGAATTAATTCAGCAGACAAAAGAAAAGATTAAACTCATTCCAAAACGAATCGAGACAGCACAAAACAGGCAAAGCAGATATGCAGACCAAGCAAGGAAGGATGTGGACTATCAGGAAGGAGAACGCGTATTGCTCAAAATATCGCCATGGAAAGGATTGACCAGATTTGGCAATAAAGGGAAATTGAAGCCACGATACGTTGGACCATTTGAGATTTTGAAGAAAATTGGGAAGGTTGCGTACGAGTTAGCTCTACCACCCCATATGCAGCACATTCACAACGTATTTCATGTATCTATGCTTAAGAAGTATAATCCTGATACAAGGCATGTAATAGAATATGAACCAGTAGAACTTCAGGCAGATTTGTCATATGTAGAGCAGCCAATAAGAATTCTAGATAGGCAAGAGAGGATATTAAGAAATAAGTCTGTGTCATTAGTGAGAGTTTTATGGAGAAACCCAGTGGTTGAAGAATCAACCTGGGAGCTTGAGAGTGAAATGTTAGAAAGGTATCCTTAGTTATTTGCATAATGTGATTCTGAGGACAGAATCTTGTTAAAGGGGGGGAGAATGTAACGACCGAGGAATTACGCTTGTATTATACTATAATAATGATAAATTATATGTATTATTATGCGGTTAAATGTGTTAAGTCGTTAAACCCTAACTGCTATGTGCTATGTGTTGGCTGTTTTGATCCAAACGTGTTTTGGATATTTATTGAGCATTTTATCATCAGTTATATATATATTATATCAAAACCTGTACAGCTCAAAACTATGTTTTAAAAGCCCGTATTTCAAACAAAATCATTGGCCCTATTTTGCCAAAAATGTCCTATCCCATATCGCTATTCTGAACCCCTAAACGTTTTACAAATTTACCTTTTTCGCAAAAAACGACTTTTCCGGACCCCTTCGGGTACCAAAAACCCCACAAAAATCACATTTTTATTTTATATGATCATGAAATTGTCATACATTATTTTTCTTTGCATTTTTGTAATATTCACAATTTTTGGGAATTTTTAGCATTTATTTTATATTTAATGGATATTTAAAAATTCATAATTAATACCCAAAAATTATAAAAATTAAGGCCAAATATTTTTATTAGATGTATAATTAGACCCTTAATTTTATTTAGGGGTATTATTTTCATTAGTATAAATACCTGTTTTATTATTAATTATTCATTAATTAATTGTTAAAAATCAGAAAATAAAAATTAGAAAGTGTGGGTGAAGTTTGTGTTCTTGAAGAAGGGAGAAGATCAAACTGTGATTTTGGGAGATTTACTAATCCGCTGAAAACGCTCGAGTAACCAATACAATCCTTGTGAAGAGACGAATCTATTGATACTAATATCAACAACTGAGGTTTGTTTAATCTCAAAATCGATTTTTATGTTCTTGGCATGAATTTCGGTTTTTGATTTTGAAGAATCATTTGATTGTTTGGATTATGTAGTTAGTTTTGTTGTAGTTCTAGGAGTAATCAGGTATTTTTATTTTGATTTTATAACCCCTGGAATGATGGGCCGAGTTCTTGGGTTTTAGTGTTTTTGATTTCGTTTTTTTCAGATTTCGAGATGTTATCTATTGTTTTTGTTGATGGGAATTGATTATAGATACTCAGTACTTTAATTTGGCATAAAAATCAAGTTGTTTGGTTGTGTTTTGAGGGGTTTGGGTTTCTTGCCGAAAAATTTCGAGTTCATCGGAATTTTTGGACGTTTTTGCTGATTGTGGGGTGATGGTGAGCTGCTATGGTGACGGGTGAGTTCCTGGTAACATTTAGATGGATTTAGGAACAAAAATGGAGTCGATTGGTGTATGATTGGCCGGGAATCGACCAACGCCGGACGTCGGAAGTTCGCCGGATTCTGGGCTTCTCCGGTGAGTTCTTCCGCGCCGGTCATCTTCTTCACGTCGCCGGCGATCTGTTCCTACCTTTCCCCGCCGTTCGATTCGAAAAGTCCCTGTTTCCTGTGTGCAAAGTTGTTTCTGTAATTGTTAATTAATTATTTTATATTTATAAATCAGAAATCAATTTTAACAATTCTAAAAAAATCTAATAAAAATTAGATTTAAATTCTGAAAAAATATTGTTAATAATTTCAAAATTATTTTCTTAATTTAGAAATTCGAAAATTATTATTTATTTATTTATTTATTTATTTATTAATTAATAATTAGGTAATTAATTAATAAACAAGGATTAAAAATATCTGAATAATATGATTAATAATTCGTTAATTAGTTGAATAATACGAGTAACTCGTATCTATACGAGTAATATTTTGATAAGTTAGAATTATTTTTCGAGCGATAGTAACAGTTAGTTGTATCGATTATTTATTTGTAAATAATGGATATAATCGAATAATTAATAATAAGTTATGAATAATGATAATAAAATTGTAATTAATCCTAGTAATTAGGGATTAATTATTTTAACATACAATAATTATTAAATAATTATTTAAAACTATAATTAACGATTATGAAATTATAATAAATTATTTATAATTAATTATTAATTAATTAAATCTTGTTTAATTCATAATAATTCAACCGTTAATCCGATTTGAGCGAAACGAAGACCCCTAGACTCAGAAAAATGAAACGAATCCAATAAAAATAATTGTGAGTTATAATTTCCTCTAAAAGAGAATGGTTTGGTGATAATTAATAGTTCGTAGGCCCTAATAGGGGTATAATTTAACCGAATAATCCCGAAAAATTATAATAAAATCAGATAAGGCTAGTTAATACAGGTATGAGTCTAGAATCAATTCTAAAAATAATTATAAGTCTAAAAAAATTGATTATGTGCTTTATGTGCTATGTGCTTTATGTGATTATGTGAACTTATGTGCTATATCAATATATGTGTATATATGCGAGTCAGATAGAAACGCATGGGTAGACTGATAAGGTTACGTGATATCAATTCAAGATACACGTATATAGTAAGTTATCTAAACAACTATCTTTCCATGATTGGTTCAGTGTTAGCAAGGCAGAGTAAGCTAGGGACAGAAGGCGGTGAGTTGAATCAGGTTAAGTACGCGCAAGGCAAGTTTTTCCCCTATTCTAAATTCAGAATAGTGAATTATACCCCATTTTACATATCAATTACACTTTGATAATTCTTGTTCATATGCACTGATACATATCTATTGATTCTTGTTTCTATTTCATTTCGATTCTTGATTTTTCCCAATTTACGCTTGATTTCAATTTAAGGATCAAAAGTTATGACCGTATTAGTAAAAGTGATTTACTCGACAAAAACTCCCACAAATTACGAACTTTGTAAATATAAATGATTGAATTAAAAATATTTAAAAATTATGAAATTTTAAAAGAGAGTAATAAATAGAGTTTATTAACTTCCATAAAAATTTCAAGTAAAAATATTGATTTTTTCAATTTTATAAAAATATCGGAGCCGAGGTCGCGCGGAGTACGAACCTCAAAATTAACCCCCTGTTAGAAAACTGCCACTTCGGGATTTTTACCCCTGTTACCAGAAAAAATTTCAAATTTTGTGTTCTAAATGTCTAGAATGTGCACGCGAAAACGGTGCGTCAATTAAGTTAACGGTTTGAGAGATATCGACGTGTTAGTGAAAATGGTTTGAATAGTAAAACCCCGTAGTTGACCGAACTATCCTCTATTCATATTCCAATATTTTTACCCTTGTTACATATATTATGATATATCCTGATGTTGGGATACATCAAAAGCATTCCGATTGTTCCGGATGCTAAACTTCGGACTGGATGGTTACGATACAGGCTGGGTTTTACTCAGACCTTTAATTAATAGGCCATAGTTGCCTGAGTACTCCTTATGTTGGTTGGATCTATACAGTTGGGTATAGATTCGTACTGTATCCTGACTGATCAGCGGGTTATAGTGCATATTTTGGTTCTTGTTTCCAGTCTTGTTCATTTGACACTCGCCAGTATTGGCAAATTATTATTCTATTCAGATACATATGGTTGTCCAAACCAACAGCTTATGGATTCACTTATTTTTCTCTTTATACCATATATATTGTTGCAGGCTTGTTGAGCTTAGCTCATCCTCTTTTATTGTTATTCCTATTGTCTTACAGTTAAGGTAGAGAATGAAACCCATCAGAACCCGCGTAGTCAAGAAGCGAGTCAAGCAGCGGGACCCTCTTATACCAAGGGTGTTCATCCCTATCCCTGAAGAGAGCTTTGAGTTATCAGATCAGGTGTAACAGGATAAGTACTATTATGGTTTGAATAAAAGTTGTGTGGTGAGCATGTAGATAGAATAAAGTTTTGTAATAAAGAGAGTTCTTGAGACGGATTGTTTTTATTTGGTTTGTAATAAAGTTAGTATATCGTTCTTAATTTCATATCTTAACCTTAAAAGATCCTGATAGCAGTAGTTCGGGGTAATTATTCTATTTATATTCCGCTTGTGCAAGATTAATGTGTAGTTAATATTAGTAATGCCCCAAATCTATACCCCGGATTTGGAGGGTGTTACAATTAATCAAGTTAAACTAATCAAAACCTTTGCTAAGAAACTTGAATACTTTAATGTTGGAACTTTTTACCAAGATAAGGTACCCTTGAGTGTGTGTAAGCCCCAGCTTGTGAATCTGATTAAAATGCCTAAAGTAGTTAATATTGAGAAAGCCAACAATGAGATTAAAGTGCTAAAAGTTGAAATAAACAGTCTTAAAGTAATCAATCTTAAGTTGGTCAATAGGATTAATTAATTAGAAGAAACGATTCTTAGGAAAAAGGCCTTACTTGAAGATTCTGAAGCAGCCTCAAGAAAGCATGTGAGTGAGGAGGCAATTGAGCCTATGAGAGTTGGTGAAAAGGTGGATGAGCTTGTTTGTGTTGGTAAGGGGAATGATAAAGTTGCTGGTGTTGGTGAGAAGGATGATGAGTTTGTTGGTTTGGCAGATATTACTGTGCTGCCTGAGTTGTGTGAGACTGATGGAAATCTGGGTTTTATTGATGTTAACAAATCTCCTATCAAGGAGTAATCTGTTCTGTGTTACCTATTTTTGCTCCTTGATGGCCAAGCATTACCTATAATTCCTTTTTGTTGTTTTTATTTCTTTAAGATATGTTTCCAGGTTGGTTGTTGGTTTGTGATGTTCTTCAAGTTCAGTTATTTTGCTTTAAGAACTGTTGATTGATATGTTGTACTTCAGTCTGATCATTAATGTCTTCTTAAATTTGAAAAACTGTTATTGGCATTCTGTTAATTCTGTTTCAACTCCAGTTGATTGATTTTAACAGATATATAGTTCAAGTTGTGTTATATATGAACTCTATTATGTTCATGAATCTCAAACCTGGAATATAAAACTGTTATTAGGATATAAACTTATTCTTGCATGTTCTCAGATTTATTTTCTTCTGTCAAAAACTGAATCCTAACATGTTGAGTTCTATAATGACTAAAGTTAGCTGTTTGAACAAGTTAAAATTACTTTCAAAAATTAAAAACTGTGGTATCTAAATACCTGTCAAAGAAAGTGGTTTCAATGTTAAATATCTATCAAATTATTGTTACTTTGCAGTAATAGTTTTGGTAAACCCCGAAATTTGATTTATTAACTCATTTTTCATTAAAGTTTGCTAGTTGTATAAGCTATACATTGTGCAGAATGGAAAATATATATGCAGGTTTTGATACTTTCAGCATCACTGTGGAACATCAGCAGATCAAATAGTTTGAGTATTAAGAACTGTTTAATACATTGGTATCAAACTTTTCTGATTGTATAAACTGAACAATTATATAAAAACTGTTATATTATTTGATGTACACTAACTTACTAATTCACTAACTACTAACCCAGATGATGTTGCAATAAAAACATCTAGATTTTTAAAAGATCTCAAATTTGACTAACAATTAGCAAACTTGATGATCAGATAAGAAACAAATTTTTTTAACCAAGCTTACTCGAGTGATATTCACAGTTTTTTTTGTTTTTAACCCAAAAAGGAAATCAAGAAGTCTAGTATACAGAATAGAAATCTCAAGTTCAAATAAAACTTGAATAAATTGGAAGAACATAATTCTCTCTAAAAAGGGTACTCGTATAAATTAAAATGAACAAGGCATATGAAAACTGGTATTTAAAAACAAAGATAGGTATACACAAAAATGGTTATCAAGAGTTTTTTTTAAATATCACAGTTTGTCTCCTTTCTTGTATTAAAAAATGAAATCTTCATTTGAAAAGCATATGGGCAGAAAATTTTTAAACATGGATAACTCAAGTGAATCAAATAAGCTATTTTTTAATTGACATTGTTCTAACAAGTTACAATTGATCAAAACTGAGAACTTGACTATTCTTCTAATCAACAGTGTTGGTTATAGCAAGTCTTTTAGAACGAGATTATTACAACTAGCATATACATTTTCTTTCAGATTCATACAAATGATCAAACAAGATCAAATTAAAATCAGTTTACAAATAAGCATATTATTATTAAATCTGAGACAGTATAAACCAAAGTAGATACTTTTTAACCAAACATGAGTAAATAAAGTGCAACAAAAATTCTATTAAAAGGAAGAGTTTTTAAAGGGAAGAAGAAGTTAGAAAATTGGTGATATCTTAAAATCAAACTTATAACTTCTTCACATTTTCACTAAAATGAAAACTTCTTGTTAAAAAGGGTCATAATACATCAAGGGAAGTCATTTCTATACTCTTTTGACTATTCTTTTTGATATTATCCAAATAAAAGGGGAAGAAGAAATTAGACCCCTAATATGAAAAATTTAAAATATTCTTGCTAAAATGACATAAAATCTACATCAAAATATATTTTTCTGATAAACTATCCAGTTTTGCAGGAATTAAATTCAAGGGATATACAACAAGACTTTCTCTGTTATATATTTATGTGAAAAATATTTTTAAAAATACATGCATACATTTAGGGGAAGCACACACTTAGAAAATTTTAAATTTTAAATTTTATTTTGCAAATACCAAAAAGGGGAAGGTTGAAAGGACATCTTCGATTAATTATTTATTTTGGTATTTGCATAATTTAACATAAAATTTAAAACACGTATATCCTCTCCAAATAGGCATGAATTTAATTGACATGAAAAGCCATATCTAGCAAAATGTTTTCAATTTTTTTTTCAAAATGTATTTATATTTTAAATATAAATACAAGAGATATTCCAATTTGCTTAAAATAAAAAAATATATTTTTAAAGGAATATAGTCCAAAACAATGAGATCGTAAAATAATTATCGGAAATATGATCGTTCCATAGGCTCTCTTGTAATATTAATAAGGCAAAAAATTTGAAAAAGGAATATCAAAACTTGGATATTCTTTAAAAGGCTTGTGCTAAATTTATTTCAAAAACAGATATTTTTAAAAGGGATAAAATATATATCTTTCACTCCATAAACATTTACAAAAACCAAAGATATATTTTTACACTCTTAAAAATTAATATTGTATAAAGGAATATTAATATCTCATTTTATCCCCCTCATATTTTTCAAAGTAATTTTCTCTCATATCTCAAATATATTATTTATCGGAGAAAATACAATTAAATACTTAAAAATATTTCCCACACTCTCAAAATATATTATATTTAAGGAAAGATATTCTAAGTATTTATTCTAGCCCAAATTGAGCCAACAAGGTCTATTTGCTTTCATAAAAGATCGTTCATATTTTATTTGGAACCAAATCCTGTTTAATCATTTTAAATCCAAATAAAATACTTCCACTTTCTAGAAAATCTTGAAACTTAAGATTTGTCACTTAAATGGTGTATTCTATGTATGGTTAAAGTTTCGTAATTATTGAGAAATTTTTGTCCGGGTGTGATTTTTCTGGGTGTTGACCAAGACTTTGACCGAGCGTTTGACCGAGCGTTTGACTAAAATTGACTAAAACTTTAAGATCATCATTTTATGATATTTAGGTAATTATCATATTTTTGGTTGTATTTATTAAAGGGTTTTCAAAGTCGTTATATTTAATGGTGCTAATTACTTAATTAATTAAGTAAATAATGATAAATTGAAAAAGCTAAAAACCATTATTATATAATTAATAGTTGCTGAGATTTTTCTTATATGTCCTATATGCAAGTTGCAAACAAACACACCTTATCCTCCATGTCATCAATCGACACTACTCTCTTCACCATTCATTTTAACTCAATCTCAACCACTCCCTTCACCTAATCCCTTCTATAAATAAACACCCACCCCCCACCATTTTCTACACAAGCTAAGAGCTAATTAATTGTTGGGCATTTTCAATAAGTATTCTCTCTACACACTCTCTAAAATCCAAACCCAAATACTTCATCTCAAAAACCTTCTTTCTTACAAATATATATCATATATTCAAGGTTTTTGATCTTCAAGCTTAGTTCCACCAACCCAGCTCTATCGTTACAAGCAAAGGTTTTTGGCCTCCCGAAGGGCTGCCCAAGTTCGACCAACAAGCCAAAATCCGGCCGAACCTCCGGCGAATTTTTCCGGCGAACTTTTTCGTTCATCTCTTAAAAGTGGTAAACCTCTTAGCTTTCATCCGAGTCTTAACCGACCACTCTTAGTATTCATATAAGAAGCTTAGTAACACCTTCTCTTCATCTCTACAAGCTCTTATATAGAATAATTTAAAGAAAAACAAATTCGTACAAGGATTGTTTTTTACAAATTACACACTTCTAAGCACGAAGTGGTAATTTAATACAACGCTTAGTTTATATTCCTAACTAGCACCTTTAGTGTTTCGTGGGAATTAAATTACAAAGCTAGCATTTTATTCTTTAAACTTAAACGCGCTTATTTTAGCCATATATTGATATATTTGTTATAATTGTTTAACAAGACTTAAGCGACTTCCCTCACTAGCACCTTTAGTGTTTCGTGGAGAAAACTTACAGCTTATATTATATATATCTATATATACATATTTATTATATTTAGTTAAAATATTTGAGTGAATTCCCTTACCAGCACCTCTAGTGTTTCGTGGGAAGATCTTAAAGCTTTTAAGTAAATATAAGTATATATATAATCGTATAAGAATTAAGCGACTTCCCTTACTAGCATCTTCAGTGTTTAATGAAAAAAACTTAAAGCTTATATTGTATTATATATATACACATATAAATTATGCTAATATAATATAAACTCTGCTATTATATTTTGTGATATATTGTGTTTAAATTACACATATTTTATTCTCGCGGCCAAATATTTATAAGTGCAAAAAGTTAAAGAATAAGTGTAACGTTCTCGATTAATTTAAGTCTACACACGACTATATTAAACGAGAAATTATTTTATCAAAGATTCGAAAGCTATAACGCTTCACCAAGGACTTGATATATTTATTACTTTAGAAATAAGATATATTATTCAAAACGAAGTAAAACCATTTATACTTTAACATTCACTTAATCTAAAGAAAAGTATACATTAATATTCTTTTAAGAATATTTGTTCGTCATCCAGTCTAATTAAGTGTATTACTAATCCAAACTATTTTTATCTATAACGGGTATTGTTTCGTAGATATTGTCTTCTTCATTTTATAGTAAGGTGAAGTATAGTGAGGTGATTCTCGTTCTAAGACCAAAGTCCTAGACATACTAACGGGGAGTTAGTAGTCTTTGCACCGTGAGGAAGAGGAAAGACCCAAGACCAACTACTGAGATCCAAGACTAGCAAAAGCTTAGAAGGACAAAGACTACAACAAGGGTTCTACATCAACTTTGAAGAAATAACAAGGTGTTATTGTCCAAGATGGTTGTGTAGGTTTGCACATTTATTTTGAGGTGGTAACCCGGAGTTACACACCAAGACAAATATTTATGGGATCGTAAAGGCTTCTCCACCCACGTAAGGAGCAATGTTATTTTTAAGGGAAAAACTCGGGTCCTGGAGAAGAGATCGGGGACAGGACGTAGGGGTGAGCGAATCTATAAGAGGTTGCGCCATCGCGAACTAGGATAAATCTCTCGTGTGATATTTTCTTCCTTGTCTTTTATTTTCGCATATATAATCTGCATCGGAAAAATATTTAAAACGGAATAAATATTTTTAAAATGCCATAATAATTTTTAAATTGGTAATTAAGCTATCCAACCCCCCTTATAGATTAAAATAGCCCTTTTACGGGACCTAACAATTAGTATCAGAGCAGTGCTTTTTAACGTGTTTGTTAACTGATTTGCAGATTTACAGGCACAACAAAAAGTGATCCGAAATGACGTATTTAAATACCATTGGCTGTGGTGAAGGTCTATCTAGCTCTCGCCCTCCTCTATTTGATGGCACCAACTTTGCAAAAATGTCCTTACGTGTCCTCGAGAAAAAAATGTCTATACATGTGACATGAGTAAGTATGTTAATATATGCCTAATCACTACTATAGATGACCCTTGGTTGTGGCATCGAAGATTAGGACACGTAAACATGAAGTTAATTAAAAATATATCAACTAAAGAACATGTACGAGGAATACCAAAATTAAATTATAAAAAGGATCACATATGTGAATCTTGTGAAATTGGAAAACAAATACGAGGCTCTCATAAAGCAAAAATTTATGGTATCTACCTCACGACCTCTCGAGCTTTTACACATGGATTTTATCGGTCCAGTCCCAGTACAAAGTCTCGGAGGATGTTCATATACTTTGGTAGTTGTTGATGACTATTCACAATTTACGTGGACAGAATTCCTCAAAACCAAAAGTGATGCTTTTGAATCCTTTTCTTCTCTATGCAAAAGAATTCAAAACCAACAAAATAATACCATAGTCTATATAAGAACAGATCATGGTAAAGAATTTGAAAATTCAAACTTTACAAGTTTTTGTGAAACTAATGGTATTACTCATAACTTTTCTGCTCCTTATACTCCTCAATCTAACGGAGTAGTTGAAAGGAAGAACAGAACATTACAAGAAATGATAAATACAATGATAAATGAATATCGCCGTCTTAAATATTTTTGGGCCGAGGCAATGTCTACTGCATGCCATATACTAAATATAGTCTTATTAAGACCTATAATTCAAAAGACTCCATATGAGCATTATTTTGGTAAAACTCCTAAAGTTAATTACTTTAGAGTATTTTGAGAAATTCTATATATTAAAATTCAAAGATTACCTTACAAAATTTGATTCAAAATCAAACGAAGGTATATTTCTTGGATATTCAACAAATAGAAAAGCTTATAGAGTATTTAATTTAAATTCTCTAGTGGTTGAAGAATCAACGAACATATCGTTTGATGAATCAAAACCATCACCTAAATACAAAGATCTTGTGGACAAAGAAGATGTCACACAAGACAATATTGAGAATATTATCCGACAATTCGAAAATGTGGATTTTGGCTCATCATCCCCAACAAATCCATTAGAATTGTTAGAAACAGATATTGAACTACCTAAAGATGTTCCCAACATTAGAAGTCATCCTTTGGATAATGTTCTAGGAGACTTAAGTAAAGGAGTTCAAACGCGGTCACAAGTTCAAAATGAGGTGAATCACCTTAGTTTTCTATCACAAATAGAACCTAAGACCGCTAAAGAAGCTTTGTTAGACGAAGTTTGGATCTCTGCAATGCAAGAAGAATTAACCCAATTCTCTCGTAGCAAAGTTTGAGAACTTGTTCCAAAACCCAAAGATACTTCCATAATTGGAACTAAATGGGTATTTAGAAATAAGTTAGATGAAAATGGAACTGTTGTTCGAAATAAAGCTAGACTGGTTGCACAAGGCTATACTCAAATGGAAGGTATAGACTTTGATGAAACATATGCATCGGTAGCATGAATTGAGTCAATTCGAATGCTATTAGCTTTTGCATGTCATAAGGACTTTAAAGTATATCAAATGGATGTAAAATCTGCATTCTTAAATGGGATACTAGAAAAAGAAGTATATATTAAACAACCTCCCGGCTTTGAAGATGCAAGACATCCAGAATATGTATACAAATTATACAAAGCTCCACTTATGTACATGTGTAAATGACTTGTCGATATCTCCACTTCTTTACATGTGTAAATGACTTGTCGATTTCTTCACTTTTCTACATGTGTTTTGACTTGTCTATAGACAAAATGACTTCTTTATAAGTGAGATGACTTCTCTACAAGAGAAATGACTTCTTTATAGGTCAAGTTGACTTCTCGATAAGCTTGAGCAGTTCTCGATATTCCTTGATCTGTGACTTCTCGACAATTGAATTAAAACATTTTTCAATCCACAATATTATTCTTCACCAAGCTATATATCTTCATTCTGAGACATGATCAGGCTTGATCTTCTTTCAGAGATTTATTCCTAGTTTGTTGATGTTTACTGAAAAATACTTCAGTCTAGTCTTCTTCAACATTCTTACAACATTCTTAGAGACTCAAAGAATGCCATTAAATATTATATAAGAATTACAAGTAAACTACAGTTAAACCTCTTTAAAGTAATAGGGTTGGGACTGAGAAAAAAATATTACTTTAGCGAGTTTATTACTTTATCGGGAGTAAAAATACACTATGTCCATTATGTTGGGACTGGGAAAAAAATATTATTTTAACGAGGTTATTACTTTAACAATTATTACTTAATCGAGGTTCAATTGTAAATCCTAGGATTATCAATATGACTTGGTCTTGTTATATTAAGGCATGTATTGCACAACAAAACTAACAAAACGGGAATTACAATCCATGTCCTTTATAAGGGCAATATATATACATTTAAAGTTAAATTTATTTATTTTTGTATTAATATTTGTTTTTAAAATTTTAACATCTAACATCAAAAATTTAATTCTTCAACCAATTTATCTTATATCCCGAACATATTATATCCTTATTATATAATATGCATAAGGGGGATCTTATCCAATTTTTTGGTAGTTATGGTCCATGTACTACCAATCTAATATGAACCACTAGATCTTTAAATAAATTAATCATACTCGTTGAATCTAAAATAAAGGAATATTCTATAATCAACAATAAATATGTCTTCTAAATTTAATAGAATTTTCTACCCTTTCGATGATTTAAACCAAAAAGATGTAGGTATCCAAACATGAATAGATAATGCAAAATTTGTAATTCTTTTTTTCTTCAATTTTTGGATAATATTTTTTGGAATGTTTTTTTAAACCATCAAAGAATTAAACATTATTTCACGTGCTTCGCGTGGGCTATAAAATCGTCAAAATCTAATGTGTACAACTCAAGATAGAGCCGAAATAAAATCAAACAAAACCCGACAACTTTTTTTTTTGTTAGAATTTTCATTTGATTTTTAACTATTTCAAATTGATAAAAATTGGTTAAACAAAAAATTAAACATTCATGCATTTCACGCTGAAACATTAAAAATTTGAAATTTGGTACCATTTTTTTTGACGAAAAGCTGGGATGTTATTACTCAATCAAATCTCTAGAAATATAATTTTTAATAGAGATAGGAACATAACTCCTATCAAAGATACGACCTGACAAAATATATGACTCCCTTGCTAATTGATGGGCCACCATATTAGCAGTTCATTTGACAAAAAATAATTTAATATTGCTTAACCTTTCAAGCATTCAACGACATTCTTCAATAATCAATCCGAAATATGACCTCAAAGTCACTCAACTCCTGATTTCTTGTACCACTCCTAAGCAGTCAGACTCCACAGTACCATCATACCATCCTCGGTTCTCCAGCCAACTCAATGCCTCTTTAAAGGCCATTACTTCTGCCATAAGAGGTGACATCACACCCGAGCGATAGACTGCTTTAGCTTCAATCAGTTCACCCTTACAGTTTCTGGCCACTAAACCAAAACCACTACCATCTCTATCTTCAAAAACCGTTGCATCAACTGATAATTTGACTATGTTCGGTTGGGGCTTGACTTGACTCAGGTACTAGCTCCATCTCCAACAATAAAAAGTTGGAGAGGAGTAACAAAAGACATGTCCTGTGTTATTCTCCATTATGCAAGGTACTGCATTGTTGCTGCAACTGTCCTGTTAACCGTCATGACTTTTTGCTTCCAGACAAGGTCATTCCTTGATCTCCATAGTGACCAACAAAGCGTTATAATTTCAGCATGCCTCCTTATATCAACTGCATTCAGCACTAGGGATAGCCATGTTTTAAAACATGTGATTCCTTGATAAGAAATGTTTGGAAACACTAACAACCAAAATTTGTGCGCAAAGTGATAATACACTAAGCTATGCAAAATAGACTCCACCTCCTGTTAATAAACTGGACAAATAGGTTGTACATCAACTCTTTTTTGATGAAGTTGAGATAGCGTTGGGAGGAAATCTGAGAGAACTCTCCAGACAAGGTTTAGAGTCTTCGGAGGAGCTTTTATATGCCAAAGTATTTGCCAAATTTTATCATTCTCTTCATCATTTTAATTGCCTTTCTATGATTTATACGCGGATTTGACCGAGTAGATACCAGTGTCTTCCAATCTCCAAAATAATTTATCCTCGCCATTCGACTCAGTTAATGTGATAGATAGGACCTGCACTTGATCTCTGTCATTGAGCACGTCTTTTACCACTTCCAAGTCCCATGCTTTTTTATCAGTGCAGAATATTGGAGCCACTGTTTTACTTTGCAAGGGCTCTGCACTCGAAGTAATATACGGTTGTTCCTTTGCAAGTAGCCATGGCTGAATTAGGATTTGGATTTTTGTTCCATCCCCATTCCTCTACCTTATATCGTCAACTAACAGGTTCTTTGCTTCGAGCAGGGTTCTCCATATGAAGCTCAGGTTTGTGGCCCAAACTCGCATGAAGAATATTACAGTTAGCAAAATACTTGGCTTTATACACTCTCGACACCAGACTGTTGGGGTTTGTAGCCAAACTCCATACTTGCTTTCCAAGCATTGCAATGTTAAAGTCTCTAAAGTGTCTAAATCCCATGGCCCCAGCATAGTACTTGTGTTTAGATAGTCTATCCAATCTTATCCAACTAAGTTTTTACTTAACTGATTGAGACGAATTCCACAGAAACCTCGTCATACTTTTCTCAATATTTCTTGTATTTTCTAGAGGGAGTAAAAAGACACTCATTGCATATGATGGAAGAGTTTGTGCTACATGCTTCACCGGTATCTCCTTACTCGATCTCGACATATGGCTTCCCAACCCCGTATTTTCTTATTCACTTTGTCTTTCAAATAACCCAGGAGTGCTGATTTATTCCTCCCAATTACATTAGGTAAGCCGAGATAAGTCGAGTGTTCATTGTTTCTGACAGTTGAATCAAATGATATATCGCTTGTCTGTTGTATAGAATGACATTTGTGCCGTAGAAAATTGAAGATTTTGATTTTACTTTGTTCACCTGCTCGCCTGATGCTTTTTCACGAGTCTCTAACAGCTCGAGCACGATACTGGCTTCCTCTTTATTGAAGAAATACGAATCATCAGCAAAAAGCAATCACATGTATTATATGATATACGTGATTGCTTTTGTTTTTATATTATTCATAATACCCTTTTCAAAACTTAAATAGATATAATCGTTTATCAGTGTAATAACATTGATATTAGACAAAATAATATACAATATTCATCGTAATTATAACAAAATTGTACTATTAGTCGAGTTTAAAATAAATTGAAAAATAAAATAAGTATAATCAGTTGAATTTAGTAGGTTTAATTGATTTTAAGTTAAAATAAAAGTATACCTGCTAATGAATCGGCTAAACAAATATATGAGATGGTAATTCGTAAATCGAAATAATGGTACCGGGTTAACTTTTTTTTTACTAATCCTCCATGCTAAAAATTTATAAAACTAATCCAGGGTAAAACATGATTTAATCAAAATAAAAATCGACCATCTAAAATTAATAATATATATACTATTTATTTGCGTTAATAAAAAATGTATGTTTATCCAGCTTTAAATAAAATTAAAATAAATATAATTAGTTGAATTTGATTATTATAATACGTCTCGGGATAAAAATTTAAATAAAACTAAATGTGATTCATATAATATTGAATCGGGTTGAATCGGGATAAACTTATCATTTTAATTAAAAAATATTTGTGTTTCGTTAACACACATAAAAATAATAATAATACTATATATTTCAATTATTCATATTATTTTTTCAAATTTAAATACCACTAAATAAAAAACTCAAATTATATTCTTATTATATAATATGTATAATGAGTATTTTATCAAAGATAGTTATGATCCACGTACTATCAATTTAATATGAACCGTTAGATTTTTTGCTAATACATGTGCATTTGTATGATTATTATCAAATCATATCATATAAAAAAATTTAAATAAACAAATTTTGCATTTTAATTTTTGTAGTTTAATTTATATTTTAAAAATTATATAATATTAAAAAAATCCGTGCATTGCACGGGTTATAAGCTAGTAAATATAAATAATTTAAGGCCTATTAATAAATGATTTTTAAAGAGCTCTATAGACCTCTACTTAATCAGCCATTGCATCATCTATATTCTTCATCTTAGAAGTAAAATAAATATAGAATTCGCAAGCAGAATACCATAATAAATGACGTAAAATGGGAGTTCTAAATATGTAGAAATTAGTTCAGTTACCTAACAAATATTGACGAAGATCTAAAGATTATGTCGACACATAACAGAAAATTCTAATTATAATTATATATAGATACTAAATACAGAAACACGTGCATGCCGCATATTCATAAGTTGGACTGCTAAATAGTTGACATATCAATTATATATACATAAACACCTGCATGCCGATTTCGTTTAATTCTGGAAAGTCTTTTACTATTTTCTAGGTTTTGAACATGAATAAGTGACTAACGGTAAAATTAAGCAGGAATTAAAAATTAAAAATTGGATAATTATTAATTGGGTTTTTTATGAATATATTTCATTTTAAAACCCCATTTATGAATATATCCATTTATAATATTATTTATAAACATGTGCCATTTTTAATTTTTTTGACCATTTTAAGTTAATCATAGTTAATTTTACCATTTCATATTTTTAAATGACATGTTTAACCTTTACTTAAATATAATATTTAATATATTACTATTTTACTATCTTAAATAATTAGTTACTTAAATTTCAATATTTTTATATTACTTTTTTTGGCTAAGCAATAGTAAGATTAATAATAAAGTTATGTCTAGGTCACATATGGCAGCATTATAGCTAGTTTCCAATTAATAAAAACTTATTGACGAACAACATATTTTAGGATTAGATCTTGGTAATAAAAAACAACTCCATCCGTCCCTTCCAATTGTTATTGTTATCGTTTCTGGTAGAGTGTTTGACACGCATTTTAAGATGAAGAAAAAATATAGTTCTTTAACTTTTTTTAAAAATTTAAAATTTCTGAATAAAAGTTTAAACATTCTATTTTTATTCAGAAAAAAAAAAAATTTTAAAAAAAAGTTATAGAACTATACCTTCTATTCATCTTAAAATGCGTGCCGGACAAGAAACGATAACAATTGGGAGGACGAGGAGTAACATTTAACTGGAATTTTTGATGAAGAGAGAGAATAGATTGAGATAAAAAAAATTAAGTCACCAAGTATCACATTGAAATTCTAAGGAGAAAATTAATTCAAAAGTGTGGATTTATCATGATAATGATAATTGAATTTTATTGTCATGTATATTATATTATTTGGGACCTTTTAGTCAATTCAAGTAAAAAAATGTAATTATTTACATGTATATGCATGAGTTATATAACAATTAAAATTTAACCCACATTTTTATAATTATTAAAAAAGATGAGATGTATTTGTAAAATAAATGACGGTATTTGAGTTGTTATTTCAAATTCTCATGTTTATATTAATATTTGAATGTCTGGATTTCAAATGAAATTCAAATTCAAATCCAAATTTCCAAACAATATAATTAAATCCAAAATTTCAATTAAAATTCAGATTGACAAATGGGCCATTATTAATTTTGAAGATATCAACTTCTATTTTTAGTATTCAACTTCTATTTGACAACTTTCCAACACTCAAATTTTATAACTCAAATTTTATATATACGAATACACCTGAGACTGTAAGTTACAGTGTTTGGTACATATCAACTTCCTCTGCTCGGCATTAAGTTATCTATATTATTTGTTTATTCATGCATAAGCAAATGCAAATCTGGAAATGTTTGGAAACAAAAATTTTAGGATCTGGACGATTGCGATAGCTGAAATGAAAAGACAAGTCCTTTTAGAGTTATTATTAATCACTCAGTATCTATTGTAAGTTCTGAAGGAACTGATTCGCCTATTTACAATGACTTGTTATTTGTTGTAGGAGCTAAACCCGAAATATAAAAAAAAAAATTATTAGCTTGCAGATTTTAGGTAATTTATTGATGCAAACTAGTAATTAATAAATCGAAGGCAACTAAATAGCTACACACGTGCTAATACGAGGAATTATATTATAATCAGAAGAAGTAAAGTAATTGTTAAAGGTATTTCTGTGAAGAAACTAGATTACACTATCCTAACACACCATAGTTATACCCATGGATCTATACACATACTGATTATGAATCTGTTGTTTGTTTTGAAATGAACACTATGAGAAATCCTCAAGAAATGTAGAAGATGAACTTTTACCAAAATGAAAATATACAAAACTTACTTACTAAGCTAACTTGGAGCATCTTATTATACATCTCTATCTAACTAACTATTTCTATCTATATACAGAGTTGTTAGTATGGAATGAGTAAGATAAAAAGATCCATCCGGGATGTATTTCAATTACCTCCCGCGCAAGTTAGAATGTGGTGCTGACATTCCTAACTTGGACAAAAGCTCAGTAAAATATGGAGAAGGAATTGTCTTAATCAAAACGCCTGCAAGCTGATGCTTCGTAGGTAGATAGGATAGCTGCAAGAGACCCTCCATCACTTTGTTGTGTGTAAAATGACAATCAATTTCTATGTGTTTTGTTCGATCATGAAAAACGGGATTCTTTGCAATGTATAAGGCAGACTGATTGTCATAGTATAATATGACAGGAGTAAGATTTGTGACTCCCATTTCTTCTAAAAATCGAACTAGCCAGGTGACTTCAGATGCTGCAACAGCCATAGCTCTGTATTCAGCCTCTGAGGAAGAACGTGAAATGGTACTGTGTTTCTTTGACTTCCAAGAAACAGGTGATTGTCCAAATAGGATCAAATAGCCTGTTATAGAACGTCTAGTATCTGGGCATGTTGCCCAGTCAGAATCAGAAAAAGCCTGTACAGTCAGTGTATCTGTAGCCTTGAGCAAGATACCTTGATCAGATGTATGAAATACATAACGAAGAGTATGATGTAGGACTGCTAAATGACCAGTTCGAGGTTGATGTAGAAACTGAGATAAGGTATGAATAGCAAAAGCCAGATCTGGTCTGGTATTGGTCAAGTAGTTCAATTTCCCAACTAAAGAACGATATAATTCTGGATTTGATAATAAATCACCATCAGAAACACTAAGTCTTGTAGGTAAAGGTAATGGTGTTGTTGCAGATTTTGAGAAATCTACATCACAAGCATGAAGAATTTCCTTGGCAAATTTTCGTTGACTCAGAACAATACCGTCTGGAACGTATCCAACCTCTATACCCAAAAAGAAATGTAATAATCCTAAGTCCTTGATACCAAAAATATTATTTAAATGATCTTTCAAAGACTGAACTTCTGGAGCCTGATTCTCAGTGACAATAATGTCGTCAATATACATAGCCACGATCGTGATACACTGATCTTGGCGCTTAATAAAAAGACTATAATCATTTTTAGACTGTGTGTAACCTAAAATAATGAGTTCAGAATGTAACTTGGCAAACCATTCTCATGAAGATTGTTTCAAGCCATATATAGACTTAATGAGTCTACAAACCTTGTTAAATGGGTTTGAAACTCCGGCAGGAACCTGCATATAAACTTCTTCCAACAATGCACCGTGTAAAAATGCATTTTTTACGTCCAATTGATATAAAGACCAACCCCTATTTGCTGCTAATGATATAAGGCATCGAAGAGAACTCATTTTAATGATAGGAGAAAAAGTCTCCTCGTAATCAATCCCATACCTTTGATTGTATCCCTTGGCCACCAAATGAGCTTTACACCGTTCTAAGGAACCATCTGAATGCAATTTAACTTTATAGACCCACTTGGAGCCAATTGCCTTTTTACCAGGTGGTAAGTCAACTAACTCCCATGTCTTGTTAGTAGTTAAGGCTTGAATTTCCTTCTGCATGGCCTCTATCCAGATAGGCTGTAAAGTGGATTTAGCATAATTTTTTGATTCTGCTACTATTGTGATTGAAAGCTAAAAGCCTTAATTATGAGACGAGGGAGACCTATCATAAGTCACTAGATTACACCAGTGCTGAGATTGTAATTTTTCAAGACTGCTCAAATTACAATGATACGAGGACAAATAACTAGGAGGATTCCTAGTCCTAGTTGAAGTCTTAAGACAGGTGGATCTGTAATCGAAGAAGATGAATGAAACTAAGTAGATGATGATGAGAATTCATTAGAACGTGTACTATCAGTATCAGAAGACTGATATGTGGAATGGGAAAGATCTTGATGCATAGTATGATGTGAAGTTTCATCAACATCATAATACAAATCCTGAGAACTTGTAGAAGAAGGAAGAAAGAAAGCATTTTGGTATGCGGAATCTGTAGATGATCTAGACAAAATGTGATAAGGAAAATGATGTTCAAAGAAAATGACATCTCTTGATATAAGAATTTGGTTTAAATGAAGATCCAGAACCTTATATCCTTTTTGTATTGTGGCATATCCAAGGAAAACAGATGGAGAAGCTCTAGGGTCTAGTTTACTACTATTCACTTTGTTGGTTGATACAAAACAAAGACAATCGAAGATTCTAATATGGTCCAGGGAAATCTTATCAGACTGAAAGAGTTAGACCACCAATTCCTAACAATTATCAGAGAAATGGAAGCTTGACTGGAAACTTCAACAAAAGAAATCAAAGGCCACAAAATAACTATTACTATTCACATTACAAAATGCCTGGACATAGTCTGGAGAGATGCTTCAGAATTCATGGTTTCCCACCAAACTTCAAGACAATCAAAGATAAGAAAGTTGCTGCTATGGTTCTCAATCAGCCAGATTCTCACAATGACTCTGATGTCAAAGATCACAATGCTAATCAGTTATCCACAGAACAATATCACCACCTTATGCAACTTCAAGGAAAACAATCTATTTTTGAAAGCAGGGAGGATTCTGTAACTGGTCATGCTTTATTAGCAGGTAATATCTGCCTAATGTTTTCTACTTCTAAACATTGGTTGCTAGATAGTGGTGCCACTGACCATATCTGTTCAGATTTACAAGAATTCGAATCCTTTTATCCTGTCACTAATGATGAAAATTCAATCACCATTCCTGATGGAAGACAGATTAAATTCCTACATATAGGCACAATCAAAATGACTGACAAGATTATTTTGAATAAAGTACTGCACGTTCCTGAATTTAACTACAAGCTTATTTCTGTGCACAAATTATGCCAGGATATGAATTCAAAATTGATTTTTACTAACAATCAGTGTATACTACAGACCATTTGCAGAAAGATCCTCCAATGCTTTTTGGTGATCTGTAAAATGGACTGTATGCTCTATCTCCTCGAAGACTGGTTAATGTTAAGGCTTGCGTATCTGTGGCTGCTATTGAAAAGACCAAACTATGACATTTGTGGTTAGGGCATCTTCCATTTCAACAAATAAAGTTCTTGCATCCTGACTGTGATATCAAAGAACGTACAAGAACCGGCATTTTTCATATTTGTCCTCTTGCTAAGCAAATTCGAAACTCTTTTCCTCATAGTAGTATTAAGACCTCAAATGTACTTGAATTACTACATGTAGATGTCTGGGGTCCGTATAAGACAAAGAATCATAATGGTTGTACACAGTTTTTAACTATAGTGGATGATTATAGTCGATATATGTGGATTCACCTCATCAAATTCAAGTCTAAAGTTGTACAAGTTTTAATGGATTTTATTTATTTTGCTGAGAATCAGTTCAAAACCAAGGTGTTGTGTATTCGTTCAGACAATGCATTAGAGTTTGCTTCTAATAGGTTACAAGTGTTTTATAGTACTAAAGGAATCATTCACCGGACAAGTTGTGTTTACACCCCACAACAAAATGGGGTTGTCGAACGTAAACACAGGCACCTTCTTGAGACAACACGAGCTTTGTTTGACCAGTCCTGTTAGTCCATAACAATGCAGCAATAATTACAGAAGGGGGGTTGAATGTAATTCTAGTAACCTTTTTCTTGAACTATAAAATGTTCTAACTCAAACTATATATATAAGTGTTTTGATTTGCAAGGTGCGAAATCACAGGTTAAATAAATCAAAAACACAAGGTAATAAAAACACAAGTCTTTAAAACTTTCTGGTGGATTTGAAAGTATCCACCAGATATATATATATATATATATATATATCAAATTAAGAACTCTGTGAAGAATAAATTATCTCACAGCTGCTTTACAAGTGAACAAACAAACTACAGAGAAATTCTTAACAGTTACAGCCTTTTCTATTTCTCTTCTAAAAGTGTTTGCTTGGTTGTTTGTTCTACTAGCTACACTTGGTTTATATACCACCAAGTTTACATGGTAATAAGACATGATAATAAAATAGAAACTATCAAGTCAAACTCCATGCTGCTATACTACTCTTTTCCAGCACCTTTGAAAATCTTCTTAACTTGCATGAAAATGGTAATGCTTCTTTGTTCTTCATTTCCTGTTAAACAGGCTGCCACATTCCTTTTGCAAACACCCAATGCATGTGACTGCATTGACTCTATCAACATATGTTTGAATTGATCATCCATCGGGTACATGTTTTTATCTATCGGGTTGCCTTGTTGATCATCCGTCGGGTAGCTTTGTTAATCATCCGTCGGGTAGCCATTTATCACTTGACTCAATTTCATTTGTGCAGAATTACAAGACAACTTATATTTACATTTAATCAACCTATTCTGCACATCTACTAGCAGTCTCCATGACTCATAAGATACTACAGAAACTATACAAAGTTGTTTGCTGAAATGTGCTACATAATTTATTGCTACATAAGCTACTCACCCAATGGATATCAGCTGGTCATCCGTCGGGACTATATTGAATCATCCGTCGGGACTATAATTGAATATCCATCGGGTGCTACAAAATTTACTAAGTTAAATCTACTAAGGTGTTTTGTTTAGCTTATCATCAAGTACACAACATATTCCTAACAATCTCCCCCAATTTATGTCTACTGGAATTGTAGCCATAAATTAAGAGAAACTTGATGATAACAAAACTGAAAGAGATATGTCCTAAGTCCAATCATGTATGAGGATTTAGGAATAACTTTTATGTAATTTGTTTTGATTTAATTGATATTAATAAAAGGCTTGTTTTGTTTTTATTGTGGTCTCTATCTATTTAAATGTTTAAATAAGATATACCACAATTTAGAGTAAAGGTTTTTATGGATTGTGATGAGATCATAATAATGAGACCTAAAAGATGATAACTCTAAATTTAAATAGTTCTTGGTCGTAGGATTACTAACTGGTAATTAATAATCCGCAAAGATCGGTACATGCTATGCTTGCTTCATTATGAAGGATGTCTGTTCTCATAGACATTTGTGTGGTGACACTATAGCTAGTATGTAGGTGCTTATTATAGAATAAGTTCACTGAACATGACTCACACAGCTGAACAACTGATGGAGTTCACTCACATGTCAACAGTTGTTCACATAGTGATAGTTGTACAAGTATCCTTAGACTTGAGGTCATCATAGTCATCTTGTGTACATTGAACTATGCTTTGATTTAGTTCTTAGTCTCAAGGGACAATTATAAGGGCTCTACTGGGTATAGGAATTTGTACACGAAGATAGTGTATGATCAATAAAGGATCTACCCCTTCCAGTGAAGGAAGAGAATGTTCAATGCTGATCCACTTATGTTAGTTTAGGAATCTCTGGCCAGAGTGAATGAAATTAGAAAGGAGTTTCTAATTTACATTAAATAGAACTAAGTATAGTGAATGAGAAAGCAAGTGATTAAATAAGATATGTTTGACACAAGTTCCATGCCTTGTATTTAATCGTGACATTGCAGGGTAGAAGGAATTGTTGTACGGTAACTACTCACTGAATAGGTTCTTGGTATTCTAAGCAATGAATTCATATTATCTGGATAGTCGCGATATGCTGAGAAGTATCCCTCACGATGTAGAATAAATATGATTAATTAATTAATCATATTTAATGAATTAGAGAATTTATATAAATAATGATAAAATAGTTTGATTATTATTTATTTCTACTACCGGCTTAATATTGAACCTACAGGGTCACACCATAAAAGAGAATGATTTAATGGTGGAGGAATTAATTAATTATGACTGATAATTATTTATTTATAAAATAAATAATTAATTGGCAAATTTAATAATAGATTAAATGAGATTTAATTAATTATAAATTAATTAAGAAAAGGTTCTTAATATTATTAATTAAGAATTTAATTTTTGGAAATTAAATCAAGAGAAAGAATTATTTCTAAAGTGTTTAGAAAAAGGATTAATAATTAAAAAGTGTTTTAATTATTAATGAGAATAATAAAGGGTTAATAATAATAATATTTTATGGGAAAATTTCCAGCTGAAAATTTTGCCTATAAATATACTATTATAAACCCTATTTTTGCCTCAACCAAAAAGATTTACAAAACCCTAATTCTCTCCATCTCCTCCTCCTTCATTACATCGTTTTCTTGGTGGATACCGGTGGATGCTTCACACTTGAGGAGCAGCTGTTAAGGATCTCTGTTCATCATTTTTGGATCGCCATTAAAGACCTCCATCTTTCCATTAACGTAAAACTTCTTAAGGTAAATATATTGAACTACGAATTAAATATTATTTTTCGCATGGATCCTGCGGAGGGTTTCAGTTTTTTTAAGATTCAAATTTACGTTTTCGCTGCGTTTGTGTGCTCAAAACCCTTCAATGACATCAGAGCTACTTGCGAAAAGTTTTTAATTCATTTATGTGTTTAACTGTTTTCGATATATGAGCATGTATGTGATTCGCCATGATTTGATGTTGATATAATATGTTTATATATGTATGGTTTTGAATATATGATATTAATGTGAGTTGTATAATCATAAGATGATTATGTAATCTGTATATATACTGATATATACATGATTTATGTTTGTTCTA
This sequence comes from Apium graveolens, assembly GCF_009905375.1. Lineage (NCBI taxonomy): Eukaryota > Viridiplantae > Streptophyta > Magnoliopsida > Apiales > Apiaceae > Apium > Apium graveolens. The sequence goes on along the minus strand of NC_133655.1, from coordinate 99,116,363 downwards.
ATTATGAGAATCATATTAGATACGTATTTTGAATTGGCTGCTGCAGATTTGCTGAAATCTGGGTCTGGTGTCCGATTTACGCAAACGAATACCCTATTCCATAGGTAAACGAGCGTCTGAACAAAACTGATAGCTAAAGCTATCAGCGACTCATCTGTAAGGCGTTTGACGTCGTTTACTTCCCGTAAACAGTGATTCTTATTTTTCTGATTTGATTCTGATTTTTCTGATTTTTGTCATATTTTCTTTTTCTGATTAGATCATGGATAATATGATATGTTAAGATCAGATTATGTGTTTTAACCTGCTTTTATGTGTTGTATGAGCATGGTGGATGGTTATGGCCTTTCGACCTTAGTGTAATGGTTTTGGTTTTGGTTTTAAATACGACTTGCATGTCATCAATCCTTGTAATCATAAATCTCGAATGTAACTCGAGTCATTCTTGTAAGTTCATTAGATTAGTTTTACTTTCAATCATGTAATGTAATTGAAGACTCAAGAAGACTATCCAATGGAGGTGATACAAAGAAGAAGACGAGGCATACAAGAAGATTTATGTAATAAGTAGTTGTATTTATTTCCATCACCATATTAGATTGACCTTGATCTTTATCATGAGCTTGATAAAGATCACATAAGATGGGGCCATAACCAAACACATTTACTTTATTGCACTTTACATTTACTTGTTTATTTAATTTTATATATGAGATATATGCCTATATTTACCATGCGATGATAGATTTAGGTGAACTTAAATCAATTTAAGGCGTGCTCTCACTACAAGAAAAAGTTGAATAGACATCACACATTAGACATCGGTTGCGGATGCCACTGATGTTAAAAGAGGTAATAACATCACCCCGTGTTTTTCTGATGTCTTTGTTATTTGAAGACATCGATTATTTAACAACTGATGTCTAAAGTTCTCTAAAATAAATCAGTGCGGGCCACTTCAATTTGTTTCCCCCCTTAGTGAAATTTTACAAAATTTTCCCTCGTTTGATTGCCAATTATTCCCCCTGTCCAGAGAAACTAAAAACAAAAAAGGTAAATCTCTCTCTCGTCTCTCAACCCCCACTGAATCTCTCTATCTCTCTCTCTCTCTCTCTCTCTCTCTCTCTCTCTCTCTCTCTCTCTCTCTCTCTCTCTTTCTCACTCGTCTCTCACCACTACAACCTTCGCTACTCTAATGGCCACCGCCACCTGCTCTGCTGTTTTAATAACCACCATCTCCACCAGGTCCGATGGGTTCACCATCACAATCACCTTCACCGGTCTGCTAACAATCTCTTGGTGTCTCCTTTACATGAATACTATTATGGTCTTCTCTGCTTTAACAGTTAAGTTTTTTAAAATCAAAACCCTAATTTCTTAAATTGGGGATTTTTAAAATCGAAACCCTAATTTTTTAAATTGGGGTTTTTAATTTTAATACTCTTTGTTGGTTATAAGGAATATGGTTTGGGTAATAATTAGCATGTTATTTTCGTTTACTTGGATTTATCTTTCATTTATTAATTTATTAATTTTGTTTTTCTATATGATACAACTATTATTTGAGGTAATCTTTGGTTTATATTTAAGGTACTTTGATTGTAGATGAAATCTAGGGTATAATCAAGGGAGTTGCAGTGAAAAGTGTTTACTTGTTTGTTATAGTTCCTGCATACACAGTTTATTTGGGTTGTTTTTATAATTGGACAAGTTTATATGGCAGCTCGGTGTTGGAAGAGGAGGAAGAGCGCGGAGTTGCGCACATTGTTGAGCATCTTGCTTTCAGTGCGACTAACAAGTACACTAATCATGATATTATAAAGTTTCTTGAAAGTGTTGGTGCATAATTTAGGGCTTGTCAAAATGCAGTGACATCTTCTGATGAAACTGTTTATGAACTGTTTGTTCCGGTTGACAAGCCTGAAGTTTTACCTCAGGCTATATCTATACAGGCTGAATTCAGTTCAGAGGTAATAGTGACGTTTTGGTTTTTTTATATAATTTAAGATTTTATCATATATCTTTATAGGTTCAACCTTATGCCTAGTACAGATTCAGGTATCATCAGATGATTTGGAGAAAGAAAGAGGAGCAGTTCTGGAAAAGTATAGAGGTACTAGAAATGCTAATGGAAGGATGTAGTAGGCACATTGGGCGCTCATGATGGAAGGTTCAAAGGTCTAGTTGTTGGCACTTGTAATTCCAAATATTTTTAGCTATTATCTAGCACTTGTCGAACATTCTCTTAGCTTAATTAGAAAACAGATCCTGATCGACGTGCTTAGTAATCCTGATTTTTTAGTATGTCGGTTTAAGCTTATATGTATGTGATCCTCATTGTATTGTACAAGTTCATTCTGTGCTCCTTTTTATTTGTGAATGAACCTTATCTGTGCTTTTGCATTGGCATGCTCACTATTAGCTTAAGAATTGAAAGTAAGGTGATCAATTCTTTTTATCGTAGTACTTTTAATATGAGTTTGGTGTTTCCTGTTTGAATTAGGGTACAGTTGTAATTTATTGTGAGCATGATTGTGGGAACAATACATCTATATCTATATGAATACATCATATATGCTCATCAATGGTTGCAGTATGCCGAGCGTTTACCCATTGGACTGGAAAAGGTGATCCGAACTGTGTCTCCTAGGACTGTGAAACAGTTCTACAGGAAATGGTATCATCTGAAAAATATGGTTATTGTAGCAATTGGAGATTTCGCTGATACACAGGTCTAGATTTCAAATATGGCTATTTATCGCATACTTTGATATTTCATAACAGACGTGTATTTAATATATATGTTCTCACCAGAGTGAAAAAAATCTCCAGTTGGTCAAATTAAACCTGGAAAGAATCTCTGTGTGTATTTGGAATGAATTGTGTCAAATCCAATCATGTCAGCTAGCTTAATAATACAGTATATTCCTTTGAAACACGACGACTAATAGTGCTGAGTTTTATTTTTTAATTATCTAATTCTCTCTTCCCTCGCTCGTCATAATCGATATAACAGATTGTTGTTGAGCTTATAAAGATGAATTTCGGGAATAAAATTTCAGCATCTGATCCTCCTCCTATACCACACTTTCTGGTTCCTTCACACGAAGAGCCACGATATTCATGTTTGTTAGAATCTGAAGCTGCCGGGTTTAGTTTGTTGTGCATCTTTTTTAACTACACTTCTTTTTAACCATGTATTTTCATGTTGGATGATCCTTTCCATGCAATAAGTCAGACAGTTCCTATCTTTAATTGGCCTTGAATAGTCTGCAGTGATGGTAAGTTGTAAGATGCCTGTGGTGGAGCTGAGGACTGTAAGAGATTACAGGGAATTACTTGTAGAGTGCATGTTCTTTCATGCTTTGAACCAAAGATTCTTTAAGATATCTCGCAAGAAGGATCTACCATATTTTTCATGCTCGGCTTCCGCTGATGTCCTTGTTCGACCAAGTAAGGCCTATATAATGACTTCATCTTGCAAATAGAAAGGAACTATAGAGGCCTTGGAATCAATGCTTACTGAGGTGTGCATTTTTATAAAATTGTTAAGTCTTTCTTATATTTCCTCTACTGATTTCTTATCTTTTAGGTTGCAAGGGTTCGGCTACATGGGTTTTCTGAGCGTGAAATAGCTATTGCTCGGGCGTTGTTATTTTCAGAAATCGAATCTGCCTATTTGGAGCGGGATCAGATGCAGCCAACCAGCTTGCGAGATGAGTATTTCCAAGTATATTACTTCTCTGCCTTTGTCTAATGTTTTCTTTGTTGTTGTCAAGTTTGACCTTCCTACTCAACCTTTTCTTTTCCAGCATTTTCTTCATGATGAACCTGTCATTGCTGTCGACTATGAAGCGCAGTTGCACAAAACTATATTACCCCTTGAGTACATATTGATGTTTAGTGTTTTCTTATATATATCCACAATTATTCCCTATAATTTCACTCTAGTTTAGTGTGAAAAACTAATTCTACACGTTTTGGCCAATTCGACTTGGATAAATATATCAGCTCATGAAGTAGTCCTATGCACCGCACTACTGATGTGATAATATTTTACCAGTTGTAAACTTTAAATAATTAAATTGTTGCCCAGCTCTCCTATATTATCCTTTCAATTTGATGTCATATATCTACTCTCTCCAAATTATAAAAAATGGACGGGATGTAAATGAACGGAGTTCAATAGATATGCAGTGCTTAATAGTTGCTTCTCTCTGTGAGAAAGGTAAATTCTTAACTTTGATTTTTTTTGTGTTTGGTCGCATCATATATGTTCTTTTCGTTGTAGCTGAGTAATAGGTGGTATGGTCTAAATTTTCTCTGATATGAATTCACCCAAACAATATTTCTAGAAATAGTTGCAAAACAGTTTTACTAGCTATCCTTCTTATTTTATTGCCTTTGTTTTTTTTCCTACATCAAAGCTTCTTGTGTACTTTCTAATACCATCTTATTTCCTAGCTCTCTGATATTGTGGATTCCATGGAGGTCAATATACAAAATGAAGAGTCTGTAACTACAGGTACTTACTCTTATCTACATATTTATACTCTAATAAGCTAGAACAATGAGAGAGCACTAGTTTTAATAGTTTCATCTTGGGGAAAGTATAGCATTGAAAGAAAAACTGAGAGTACAGTTTTTTAAATTAGCTCTTAAATTTGCAGAAGAAATACTGGGCCATGCTAAAGACCGCACAAAAGATCAGCATCATGGATATATTGTTCTCTATCTTAGAGTTTGCTGCATCTTATAATTCATATACTAATCTCAGATCGCGAATGCACCACATTTCTGCTGAGAGGTATAAACTATAAAGAACTTCCGCACACTGATATATGTTTTCTCTGTCCCTGCTTTGACTTTGGGTATACTCCATAAAAACCTTGAGCATCGTACTTCACTATTTTACAGGCCACCTTTAAATCTTTTTCGCCAAGAATTAGCTGGAACATGCATCTATTTAGACGTGTTGCAGAAATCAACTGGTGGACAAAACTCTAAAACACAGCGGGAACTTGGATCCAGTCTTCGTGAGAATGTAGATGCTTCACCAAAATATATAGATGATGAATTGATGGGCATAACAGAAAACAAACTAGTATCTTTTCAATGTAAGATGCAGTTTATTTTGATGATGATAAAGGACCAGACTATGTATTTAAGCATGTATTCAAATCTATTATTTCTTTAGTTTACTTGAGTGCAAGTTCCGTATATTTGATATATCTTAGTTACAAAAGCAATTGTACATCACTTTTAAAGAACAAAAACTGATGTCAAAAAAAGTTAATGTACATGCTTTTAGATAAAAAACTGATGTCAAAGACTGCCATGTTCAAGTATAAATTGAAAATAGGCATAACTTTGGTTGGGATAAAACTGATGTTTATGTGACAATATAGACATCACTTTTAAAGAAGAAAAACTGATGTCAAAAAAGTTAATGTACATCGCTTTTAGATGAATAATTGATGTCAAAGACTGACATGTTCAAGTCTAAATTAAACATAGACAACACTTTGTTTGGGATAAAACTGATGTCTATGTGTCGATATAGACATCACCTTTCACTAAAGAAATCGATGTTTAATATCTGATTTTACATCACCTAAATGAAAATACTCGATGTCTATGTGGAAAAAAATATAGCTCGTAATATGTTTAATCTGTTGTAATAGGTGTAATTTATTTATTAAATTATTTATTTCTAACATTTTTTGTAAAAAAACAATGCATGGACATCATTTTTTTTGCCAGAAACGATGTCTAAGTAAGTAAAGACATCGGGTTATGACCGATGTCTAGAATAGACATCACCGACATCAACATCGGTTGCCAAACAACATAGACATCGGCCAAAAACCGATGTCTATGGACTTTTTTCTTGTAGTGTCTAGAAAATCTAGAATAGGAATCGTTTCTTGCCTTAACAATAAATATTATGAATACGATCATGAGATTCTTGTGTTTATGAAACACGTAATTGAATATGAATTTTGAATATTGAGAGAAAGGATGATTCTGTCAACAATAGATTTCTATCTGTAAGAAAGGGTTATTAAGTGACGCCTCTTGACAATGCTCCACCCAATCTGGGAATCATCTGATTATCGATTATTGATTTGAAATATTTAATTTAAAAGGAAGAATCTCTTTATAATATGATTATGATTGTAACGTAATATAATCCCTCTAAAATTAAATTATATCAAGTAGTAATTGGCCAATGACACAACGGGCTTGTGTCGGTCATAGCCTTCCAACATGGTAGAAAGTGGTTCTTATTTTTAAATCATTATCGTTTCATGCTACAGCCGAGGGCTTTGATTTCGAAATAAGAAATACTTGTCTATTACATAGAGATGTGTACATTGAATTAGAATCTAAAGGTCGGTACGTGCTACAGCCGTGGGCCGTTGAGACTGATTTAATTGTATGAAATGTTGGGTTAGACTTGACTTAGAATATTGAGTTTGTCATGCCACAGCCGTGACTCAATTATTCAAGAGGCTAAACTTATATTAGGGAATAACATAAGATGTAATTGACAAGAGTTGTCTGCCTATTGAACATCACATGACATTTCGTGCCACAGTCGAGGTTGTGTGATGGAATGTAGGATCCCTATTCCCACTAGCATTATGAATGCTTAATTTTCACTTAGGGGGTTGAAAAAAAATTAGTTAAACTAGTGGGAGACACTTATGAATAAAGACCCGATTCATATAGTATTTTGAAATGAAATTGAATATTTGCTAAGTGTTGTTATGTGTTTATCATTTACATATTTTCTATATTCGTCATGTCTTCAACACTATCACTCCGGAGCATACTAGATGCTCACAAGTTGACTGGTCCTAATTTAGCTGTTTGTTTTCACTATAACAAGTTGGGGCACTGGAAGAGGAACTGCAAGGTTTACCTTACAGAATTGAAGAAGAAGGGTAGTGAGACTACCGCTTCTGATTCAGGCATGTTCATGATCGAAGTTAATATGTCACTAGGTCAAATTTCTACTTGGGTATTAGATATCGCCTGTGGTTCTCATATTTGCAATTCGTTGCAAGGACTAAAGGGAAGTAGGACTCTTGAAAAAGATGAGGTGATTCTACGTATGGGCAATGAAGCAAGGGTTGCGGCCATATCAGTAGGATCATTTAGTTTACATATGCCTACGGACAAGACTATTATTTTGAATAATTGTTATTACGTTCCCTCTATTATGAGGAATATTGTTTATATTCCTATGTTGGATGTGGATGGTTTTTCATTTATTATTAAGAATAATGAATGTTCTATCCTTAGAGATAATGTTCTTTTTGGACGTGGAATTTTAAATAATGGTCTGTATGTATGTGACGTAGAGCATGATTTACTTCAGATTGAACAAACTAATAAAAGAAAACGAGATGATGAAAATCCGACCTATTTATGGCACTGTAGGCTAGGTCATATTAGTGAAAATAGACTGCGGACATTGCATAAGGAAGGGTTACTTGACCCCTTTGATTTTGAATCATATCCTACATGAGAGTCTTGTCTATTGGGTAAAATGACCAAATCTCCATTTAGTGGACATAGAGAGAGGGCTGCAGATTTGCTAGGATTGGTACACACAGATGTATGTGGACCAATGTCTACGCAAGCCATGGGTGGATTTTCGTACTTCATTACTTTCATAGATGATAGATCTAGATTCGGATATATGTATTTGATGAAACACAAGTCTAAAGCCTTTGAAAAGTTCAAAGAATATAAACATGAAGTGGAGAAACAAACCAAAGACAGTATTATAACTCTTTGATCAGAACGAGGTGGTGAATACTTGAATGGAGAGTTTCTAGATTATCTCAAAGAAAATGGTATAGTCTCCCAGTGGACTCCTCCATATACTCCACAGTTAAATGGGGTATCTGAAAGGAGAAATCGAACTTTGTTAGACATGGTTCGGTCCATGATGAGCTATGCGAATCTTCCAGTATTTATATGGGGTTATGCATTGGAAACCTCAGCATATTTACTGAATAAGGTGCCTTCCAAATCTGTTCCTCAAACACCATATGAGATATGGAAAGAAAGGAAACCGAGTCTTAAACACGTTAAGATTTGGGGATGTCCAGCTTATGTTAAGAAAGTTAACCCAGATAAGCTGGAATCTCGATCCGTAAAATGTAATTTTGTGGGATATCCTAAAGAGACTTTGGGGTATTACTTTTACACCGATCATCGGGTGTTTGTCTCCAGACATGCTACCTTCTAGAAAAGGAGTTTATCCTTGAAGAAAACAGTGGGAGCAAAATTGAACTTGATGAAGTTCAAGAAGCACAAACTACTACGGATCAAGTGGAAACACCTGTTCAGACTGAACAACCTTCTGTGGAACAGCCCATTCGTAGGACAGGGAGAGTGTCTCGCCAACCTGAGAGGTATTATGGCCTTGTCATTGAGAATGACAATGAGTTGTCAATCATTGATGATGACAACCCTGTGACCTATAATGGGGCTATGAGTAGTGTTGACTCATAGAAATGGCATAGTGCCATGAAATCCGAAATGGAATCTATATATACCAACCAAGTATGGACTGTGGTTGAGGCGCCCGAAGGTGTTAAGCCTATTGGGTGCAAGTGGGTATACAAAAGAAAGATTGGAGCAGATGGCCAGGTGGAGACCTATAAGGCCAGGCTCGTGGCAAAAGGATTCAAACAAAGGCAAGGGATTGACTTTGATGAAACTTTTTCGCCTGTAGCCCTGTTAAAATCAATTCAGATTTTGCTTGCGATTGCTGTTTACTACGACTATGAGATCTGGCAAATGGACGTGAAAATGGCCTTCCTCAATGGGGAACTTGAGGAGGAAGTGTATATGACACAGCCAGAGGGTTTTCTTTCCAAGGGAAATGAACACCTAGTGTGTAAGCTGCTGCGAACCATATATGGTTTAAGGCAAGCTTCTTGTAGATGGAACATCCATTTTGATGAGACAATTAAAGAGTTTGGTTTTATCAAAAACATAGATGAACCATCTGTCTACAAGAAGGTTAGAGGGAGCGCGGTAACATTTCTTATATTGTATGTGGATGACATACTTCTTATAGGAAATGATATACCGATGCTATAATCAGTCAAAGTATGGCTATCAAAGAACTTCACCATGAAGGACTTGGGAGAAACATCCTACATTCTCAGTATGAAGATCTATAGAGATAGGTCTAGAAGAATGATAGGTCTTACCCAGGATACATACATCCAGAAAGTGCTTAAAAGGTTTAGCATGGAAAACTCCAAAAGAGGTCTCATACCGATGAGCCATGGAGTGTCCCTTTCCGAAAAAATGTCTCCTAAGACACCTAAGGAAAGAGAGCGTATGAGTAAGATTCCTTATGCTTTAGCAATAGGATCTATCATGTACGCGATGTTGTGTACAAGGCCTGATGTTGCTTAATCAATTAGTGTGACGAGCAGATATCAGTCCAATCCAGGTGAAGACCACTGGAAAGCAGTGAAAAACATCCTTAAGTACTTGCGAAGGACTCAGGACATTTTTCTTATTTTTGGTGGTGAATCTGAGTTGAAAATAAAGGAGATGTCAACGTCGAGAGAGTTGACACACATAAAAACGTAGCAGACCCACGCACAAAGTCACTTTTTCAGAGTCACTTTGATCGTCATAAAGATAAGATGGATATTAGATACCAGAGTGATTGACTTTAGTACAAGTGGGAGATTGAAAGAGATATGTCCTAAGTCCAATCATGTATGAGGATTTAGGAATAACTTTTATGTAATCTGTTTTGATTTCATTGATATTAATAAAAGGCTTGTTTCGTTTTTATAGCGGGCTCTATCTATTTAAATGTTTAAATAAGATATACCACAGTTTAGAGTAAAGCTTTTTATGGATTTTGATGAGATCATAATAATGAGACCTAAAAGATGATAACTCTAAACTTAAATAGTTCCTAGTCCTAGGATTACTAACTGGTAATTAATAATCCACAAAGATCGGTACATACTATGCTTGCTTCATTATGAAGGATGTCTGTTTTCATAGACATTTGTGTGGTGATACTATAGCTAGTATGTAGGTGCTTATTATAGAATAAGTTCACTGAACATGACTCACACAGTTGAACAACTGATGGAGTTCACTCACGTGTCAGCAGTTGTTCACATAGTGATAGTTGTATAAGTATCCTTAGACTTGAGGTCATCAGAGTCATCTTGTGTACACTGAACTATGCTTTAGTTTAGTTCTTAGTCTCAAGGGATAATTATAAGGGCTCTACTGGGTATAGGAATTTGTACACGAAGATAGTATATGATCAATAAAGGATCTACCCCTTCCAGTGAAGGAAGAGAATGTTCAATGTTGATCCACTTATGTTAGTTCAGGAATCTCAGGCCAGAGTGAATGAAATTAGAAAGGAGTTTATAATTTACATTAAATAGAACTAAGCATAATGAATGAGAAAGCAAGTGATTAAATAAGATAGGTTTGACACAAGTTCCATGCCTTGTATTTAATCGTGACATTGTAGGGTAGAAGGAATTGATTGTACGGTAACTACTCACTGAATAGGTTTTTGGTATTCTAAGCAGTGAATTCGTATTATCTGGATAGTCGCGATATGCTGAGAAGTATCCCTCACGATGTAGAATAAATATGATTAATTAATTAATCATATTTAATGAATTAGAGAATTTATATAAATAATGATAAAATAGTTTTATTATTATTTATTTCTACTACCGGCTTAATATTGAACCTACAGGGTCACACCATAAAAGAGAATGATTTAATGGTGGAGGAATTAATTAATAATGGCTGATAATTATTTATTTATGAAATAAATAATTAATTGGCAAATTTAATAATTGATTAAATGAGATTTAATTGATTATAAATTAATTAAGAAAAGGTTCTTAATATTATTAATTAAGAATTTAATTTTTGGAAATTAAATCAAGAGAGAGAATTATTTCTAAAGTGTTTAGAAAAAGGATTAATAATTAAAAGGTGTTTTAATTATTAATGAGAATAATAAAGGGTTAATAATAATAATAATATTTTATGGGAAAATTTTCAGCTGAAAATTTTGCCTATAAATATACTATTATAAACCCTATTTTTGCCTCAACCAAAAAGATTTACAAAACCCTAATTCTCTCCATCTCCTCCTCCTTCATTACATCGTTTTCTTGGTGGATACCGGTGGAGTGCTTCACACTTGAGGAGCAGCTGCTAAGGATCTCCGTTCATCATTTTTGGATCGCCATTAAAGACCTCCATCTTTCCATTAACGTAAAGCTTCTTAAGGTAAACATACTGAACTACGAATTAAATATTATTTTTCGCATGGATCCTGCGGAGGGTTTCGGTTTTTTTAAGGTTTAAACTTGATAATAACAAAACACCCAAAGAGAAAATATAAATTGTAAAATAGAAGATAAAACTAATAAGTGCTACAACATTTACTGAAGAATTTACAAGACAAAGTGTACAAGGATTTGCTCACAGTCATTTTCAAGGTGCTCCTCTAGTCTGAGCAGATTGATCTATTTCCTTGATGGTCTGGATTTCTTTTCAAGCTTCTTCTTATTTTCTTCTATCTGATTTTGGAGCTGTCTGTGGAATTCAAGTTCATCAGCTTCTGACAGATCTAGCATTTCTTGCATTTCCAGTAGAGTCTCATTGCTAGAGATGTTCAGCTGGTCCTCTAGTCTGAAGAATCTTCTAACTCCCTTATCATCCATGAATTCCATCAGCCAGTAGGGCCTTAAATGTACTCTACTTCCTGTGTAAGGAATAGTTAAAGTCTTTGGAAGTGCATCTTTGACTCTAATACACCTCAGTTCTTTAATCTTCTTTAAAACTAGTCTTCTAGCTGTCACATTGAATCCAAAGTTTTTCTTGAAAGATGAATAGACTTTTATCAGTATAGATTGGATCTCTTGAAGAATCCTGTGAAGTGGCCATGTCATTTCTTTTCCTCCCTTGTACTTGAATACTAGCCTTTCAGGTAGATTCCTGTAGGCATCAATCCCTTTAACTTCTTCCAGTTAATCTAGATAGAGGTTTAGATAAGAGAATTCCTTGATGTCACAGATGTACATGATATCTCCCTTGTTGACCTTGGTTTGAGCTTTGGTTAGGGACTTGGATCTGAGAGTTGAGGGCTTCACTTTCTTGACTGCTCTGGTCTTTGTTTTCTTTGGCTTCATGAAATGAGGTAGATTGAGTTTAGGAATTGGTAGACTATCCCAGTCTATTGGCTCATCCTTTGGAATGATAGGTTCGACATGGAAATTCTTGGATGGATCTATCTTGAATTCTTCATGTGCCATAGAGGGCATGGATGTTTGAGTTGTTGTAGAAGTAGACTCTTTGGGAAGGTAGTCTTCCATCTCCTCATCACTGAAATCCAATTTTCTCTTGGAAGGATGCTTGTATCTGAATTTTCTTTTCTTTTGAGGTGCTTCTTGCATTTTATGATCTTTAGATTGAGTGGTTTCAGATGGTTGTTCAGGAATTTGTTTTGTGGGTTTCACAGCTTGCAACTTGGCCAAGATAGCAGCTTGCTCCTTCTTTTATTTGATATTTTTAGCATCTAGAGCAGCTTGCTTGTTTTCTTGCTTCAATCTTGCCTTTTCTTCCCTTTTTGCTTCAACAAATTGAGGGTGTCCAGCCACCACACAAATTTCCTTACCATTTCTGAAAACCTTAGCAATTCTCCTTTTTAGAGATGAATCTGCAGGATCTTTGTAGAATGCTATAGACCTGGCTAACAGCTTCTTCTAATCAAGCTTTGGTGTCTCATACACTGAGTCCAAAGGGTTCTTGAGTGAAGACTTTGGATAGTTCACCTTTGGCTTCATGATTAGATCTGCCTTTGGGGATTTGATGCAGGATGCCTGGCCTCTCTTCAGATAGTTCATGCTCATATCATTCACAGAAATTTGCCTGACTTGAGAGTGATGAATGACTGATATTTCTGGCTTCTTTGCTAGACCAAATTTCTTCTGAATATCCTCATCAATTTTCTCCCAGTTGATTGGACTCAACTGCTTCTTCTCAGCTGCTCTCAAAGAGGCTGCTGCTTCATTTATCAGATCAATGCTATCTTTAGCTGGTGGCTTTGTGAAAGCAATTGTTGGCACAATTGCTTTACTTGAATGTTAAGCACTTTTTGCTCCCCTTTACTCCTAGAACTCTCTTTCTCCCCCTTTTTGTTATCAGCAAGTTGAGTAGAGGAGGAGGTCTGTGCAGCCAACAGTTTCTGAAGCAAGTCTGTTTGTTGAGCTTGGTGTAGATGGACGGCTGTAAGAGAAGCTTTCATAACAACCATTCTTTTGTACAAGGAATCCACCTTGGTAGCAAGATCAGAGTTTTTCCTGAGCTGTCTTTTGATGTCTGTCATTATTGTCTCTGGGAGTCTAGCTTCCAACTTGTCAGAAATGTCTTTCATAAGTTGATCAACTCCATTTTTGATGAGGGGAACATTTTGACTTTGTTGGTAGCCTGAGATTTGCTGTAGTTGGAGAGAAGAAAGGTGTGCTTGCAGAAGCTTCTTGGTGCTAGCATTTGTGGTTGATTGAAGTGCATAATGTGTTTGGCTAATAAGTTGGATGAGTGTGGTCTTGAAATGGTGATCATCACATTTCTTGGAGAAGGCCCATGATGGCATGCTTGATCTGGAACTAGGGCCTACTTCTCCCCTATATCCAATGGCTCTTCTTCACTATCTCCAACCTCACCTCCAAAGAATTCTTCTGAACCACCAGTCTCATAATCAACATCATCAGCTGTTGAGGGCAAAGCTGTGATGGCATCCTTAGCTCTTTGCATGGACTGTGTGGTGTGCACCAAATTGAGCATTCTTTCTGCATTGGCATTGCCCTGTCCAGCTAGAAGTTGATATGCTAGAACAGGGTGAGTAAATGTCTCAGCATCCAAGGAGGTAGAATCTATAACAGCTTGAGTTTGCTAAGATAGTCCCTCCCTGTCTACATCCTGGATATTCTTTAACTCACTTACAATGATATCTACCCTTATATATCCGGTACCTGCATTTCTCTCATTTTCTCTCTTTTCTTGCATCAAGGTCTCACCTTGGCTCCCCACCCTCACCTTCACCATCTAAGATGGGACTCCTCACACTCACTTTTGCCAGTCCTGAAAAAATGGACTGCATTGGATCAATCTTTTCCTCTCCTATTTCCTTGGAGCAACCCAGACTCTCACTCAAGTCACTACTTTCCCTCAATCCTAATAGTGATTGCACAATTACTAAGTCATCTGCACTTGTAACTATAGTTGAACTTTGGAGATGTGCAGAGACACCCGACGGATGAGAAATATCCATCGGGTTAGTAATTTGACTATCTGACGGATGACTGCTGTTAGGCACATCCGTCAGGATACAATCACTACTCGACGGATGAACAATATCCATCGAGTGAGTAGAAATAAATGAGTGTGGAGGGGAGACTATTGTAGACTCTGTGCAGATTGATGAAAATTTTGTCACAGATGTCTCAACAGTCTCAGAAAGAAATGGCAAGTGAGCCAACAAATCATCTAGAAGATGATGCTCACTTGCATGGATTTTTGGCTTCTCCAACAGAGTTAAAGATGGAGAATATGGTTGAGATGTTTGAATCATGTCAACATCCAAATAGTGTGTGGGAGAATTTGGTGTTTAAGGTGTTTCAATTTGTACAGATTTTGGCTGTGACTCCACATTTGTTGGAGCCACGTCAATTTAACTTTGAGATGGTGCAGTGACTGGGTCTTTAGCTCCAGTTTGGACTGTGTGTGCATCCCTAAGGGTTTTAGTTTTCTTCTTTCTTGTGTAAGTTTATGGTGAACTTGTGTCCCTACCCCTTTTGTTCTGTGCTCCTGGTTGAGAGCTTGTTTCAATAGTTACATCCTTTTGGGAGGATGAAATTAGAATTGAGTTTTTGTCCTGATTAACAACCACAATTTGTTGGGAAACTGTGGTGTGGCTTGGTTTGGGTACACTATGCTCACTATCCTTATTCTTAGGGCTTCTTTGATTTTCACCTTATCCCTCACCTGTCTTTCCCACCTTCACACTCCCCTCTTTGTGTTTAGTGGATTTTACAACTAGCATCTTTTGAGAGATACCAGAGGGGGCTTTCTTTGTCTTTGTTTTTGAAACTTTGGTTTTGGTAGCTTGGGTAGGCATCTGTCTGGTCATTGATACAGATGCCACTGCTACACTAGAAGGCAAAGAAATGTTTGAGGTTGGAAGAGTAGAGACATTTGAAATTACCTCACTTACCTGAGGTGCCTCAATTACTGGAAAGTAGAAGAGTGGCACCCCTTTGTGCTTATCTGCTCTATTGAGATCTGCAATAATTCTTCTTTCTTGAACCCAACAATTTAACTTGTTGGTTGGGTTCTCAATCACAATGTCCTCAGAGAGGAGGTTAGCAACCATCATGAAAAATCTAGCATAATAAACACTCTTACCCTTCTTATTAAGCTCTTCTAATTTAAACCCCAACTCAAACAAGACTAGATCACTAAAATTGAAGTATTTATCAGTTACTAGCATGTAAAGCATGTTGAGCATGGAGATATATTAACAGAATCAAAATTTCTAATTTTACCAGAAAATACTTTAGTAACTACACCACAAAGGTAACTCCATTCTTTCCTAAGACCCAATCTCCTAATTTTACTTAATTTAGAAATGGTGAGTGCATAACCCATGGAGTTTAACATGGTAACAATATCAGTGTCTGTGTGTGGAGTAGTGACAGTATTATCAGGAATCTTAAAGCATGCTTTAACAATGTCACTATTAACACATAATTCCTTACCTTTAATAGTGAAAGTGATGGTCTTGTCAGTTGAGTTGTATACTGCAATTGTTCATATCTCCTCCACAACCTCACAGTAGATATTGGGAGACTCTAGCTTGGCATAGTTGAGCTTACAACCTTGCACAAAATCCATCATTTTGTGGTAGTCTCTAGACTGATGAATCCCCTTGTTCACTAGAGCTGTGAAATTGTTCTTCTCATAGATAAAGTCAGTTTGAGACATGATTATGACGACTGGTGCCATTGTTAGAGAGTAAAAATTACAGAGAGGGAGAGGGTAATTTCTTAAAAATTGCAGAGAGGGAGAGGGTAAGTTAGAGCAGATGAATTGAGAATGATAAAAGAAAAGTAATGAAAATGAATTTTGCTTTTATACTTTCTCAAAAAAATAACTGTCAAAAATAATAAAGTAAAATAAAGTGACCAACAAAAATTGCCCAAAATAGCCGTTTCAAAATAAACTATAAAAATTTCATCACTTATCCGTCGTGTTATGCTTACAAATTGTAAGTATACTCGATGGACAATGTTCAGAGAATTAACGGTTGGATTGAGACAATTCGACGGATGGGAATAAATCAGTTATCCGTCGTGTTATAAAATATTCCAAAAAAATAATTGATTTTATTAACAAATTGTATTGCGACAGCTGATCGAACTCGATGGATAATGATCATCCATCGGGATGTAAATTTTGACTTAGCCAAAATTTCATCCAAGACTGAAAAATCAATTAAATTTCTGGCTGCATTACAACTTGCAAAATATCTGAAAAGATTCAAGAATAATTAAGCATACCTAACTCACTTACCAACCTTGAGAAGGTGGATTCATCCAGTGGCTTGGTAAATATGTCTGCAAGCTATTTTTCACTTGGAACAAAATACAGTTCCATAGTACCATTCATCACATGTTCCCTCATGAAGTGGTACATGATGTCTATGTGCTTTGTTCTTGAATGCTGTACTGGATTTTCAGTGATGGCAATTGCACTTGTGTTATCACAGAAAATAGGAATCCTATCCACTTGTAGACCATAGTCCAACAATTAGTTTTTAATCCATAGAATTTGTGCACAGCAACTACCAGCAACAATATATTCAGCTTCAGCTGTAGAAGTAGAGACTGAATTTTGCTTTTTACTGAACCAGGACACAAGCTTGTTTCCTAGAAACTGACAGTTTTTTGTCATACTTTTTCTGTCTATTTTACAACCTGCATAATCTGCATTTGAATAACCAGTTAGATCAAAACCAGAATCTCTAGGGTACCAAATGCCAAGTTTTGGTGTTCCCTTGAGAAATCTGAAAATCCTCTTAATAGCTACTAAATGAGATTCTCTAGGATCAGCCTGAAATCTAGCACAAAGACAAGTAGCAAACATTATATCTAGCCTACTAGCTGTTAAGTACAGAAGTGAACCAACCATGCCCCTATAACTTGAAATATCCACAGATTTTTCAGTAGTGTTAAATTCAAGCTTAGTTGCAGTGGCCATGGGAGTTTTTGCAGATGTGCAATCCATTAGATCAAACTTCTTTAAAAGATCATGAATGTATTTAGTTTGACTAATGAATATTCCATCACTAACTTGCTTAACTTGTAAACCAAGAAAGTAAGTTAGTTCTCCCATCATGCTCATTTCATACTTACTTTGCATCAATTTGGCAAACTTTTTGCAAAGTTTTTCATCTGTAGAGCCAAATATAATATCATCTACATAGATTTGAACAAGTATACTAGAGCCATTAACATTTTTAAAGAATAAAGTTTTATCCACAGTACCTCTTGTGAAGTGATTTTCCAAAAGGAACTTTGATAAAGTGTCATACCAGACTCTAGGTGCTTGCTTGAGTCCATAGAGTGCTTTCAAAAGATAGTAGACATGATTTGGAAAATTTGGGTCTTCAAAACTAGGAGGTTGACTGACATAGAATTCCTCCTCCAAATCTCCATTTAGAAAAGTACTCATGACATCCATTTGATAGACCTTAAAATTGGTATGGGCTGCATAGGCTAAGAAGATTATGATGGCTTCAAGTCTTGCAACAGGAGCAAAGGTTTCATCAAAATCTATTCCTTCTTGTTGACAATAGCCCTTAGCAACCAATCTAGCTTTATTCCTGACTACTATGCCATTTTCATCCATCTTATTTCTAAATACCCATTTGGTGTCTATTGGATTCTTTTCTTTGGGCTTGGGTACCAGCTTCCATACTTTATTTCTTTCAAATTGGTTTAGCTCCTCCTGCATAGCTAAAATCCAATTAGGATCCAACATAGCCTCTTCTACCTTCTTTGGTTCTTCCTTAGATAAGAAGCTGCTATATAGATATTCTTCTTGAGTTGCTTTCCTTGTCTAAACTCTAGAAGATGCATCACCAATAATTAGCTCATAGGGGTGATCTCTTGTCCATTTTCTCTATTGTGGTAGATTTGCTCTAGATGAAGAGGCCTCGTTTTTGTCTTGATGTGTGACTGAGTTTTGATTATGAGAAACTCCCCCTGAGTTAGTGAGTCTTTGATTTGAGAGAGGGGAACTTTCTGTGAGTGATATACCTTGACTTTCAGCTTCTCTCAATGACCCGATGGATGAAACACTTTGAGTTCCGATGGATGAGGCTGATTGTCTCTCGATGGATGATGCAGATTGTCTCCCGACGGATGAAGCATTTTGTAACTCGATGGATGTTGAGTTATTAGCTTCATTAGTTGTAGATTTTTCTGCACTATCCTTAGTTGTACTTTCTTGATCACTTTCATCATCACTATCATCACTAACCATCTCCACATTGTCAAATTTGAGGCTCTCACGGAAATCTCCATCTTGTAGTCCTTCAATCTTTTTATCATCAAACACAACATGTATTGATTCCACAACAATGTTGGTTCTTAGATTGTAGACTCTATATATTTTTCCCACAACATATCCAACAAAAATCCTTTCATCTGCTTTAGCATCAAACTTCCCATGTTGATCAGTTTGATTCTTCAAGATATAACATTTGTAGCCAAAGATATGAAGAAAATTTAGAGTTGGTTTCCTATTCTTGAACAATTGGTAGGGAGTCATGCATTTTGCTTGATTCACCAAAGAGATATTTTGAGTTTAGCGGGCAGTGTTCACAGCTTCAGCCCAAAAGTATGTTGGTAACTTTGATTCTTCAAGCATTGTCCTTGCAGCTTCAATAAGGGATCTGTTCTTTCTTTCTACCACTCCATTTTTTTGTGGAGTCCTTGCTATAGAAAATTCATGCATAATCCCAGTTTCTTCACAAAATGATCTCTTCACAAAATTCTTGAACTCAGTTCCATTGACACTCCTGACTCTTCTTACTTTAAAATCAGGATGATTGTTGACTTGCCTTGTGATTGATGATGATTTCACTAGCTTCATCTTTAGACTTTAGGAAATATGTCCAAGAGAACTTTGAGAAATCATCCACAACTACTAGGAAAAATCTTTTCCATGAGATGGACAACACATTGACTAGTCCAAACAAATCCATGTGTAGCAATTGCAAAGGTTCTTCAATTGTTGAATCAAGCTTCTTTCTGAATGATGCTTTGATTTACTTTCCCTTTTAGCAAGCATCACACAGTCCATCTTTTATAAACTCCACTTGAGGAATACCTCTAACCAATTCTTTCTTGACAAGCTCATTCATGGTCTTGAAGTTTAGATGGGACAACTTCTTGTGCCATAGCCAACTTTCATCTTGACTTGCTTTGCTGAGAAGGCAAGTGACAGATTCTGCATTTGATGAGTTGAAGTCAGCTAGATACACATTTCCTTTTCTCACTCCAGTGAGAACCACTTTGTTGCTCCTCTTGTTTGTCACAACACAGGCTTCTGAATTGAAGGTTACTGAATTGCCCTTGTCACAAAGCTGGCTGATACTCAACAAATTATGCTTGAGACCATCCACTAGAGCAACCTCCTCAATGATGACATTATCTTTAGAAATCAAGCCATATCCCATAGTATAATCCTTGTTGTCATCTCCAAAAGTAATACTTGGGCCAGCTTTCTCCTTGTACTCTATGAGCAGGGTAGAATCTCCAATCATGTGTCTTGAACAACCATTATCCAAGTACCACAAATTCTTTCTATTTCCCTGCATACATCAAAACCAAATTAAGTTGATTTTGGTACCCAAGTTTCCTTGGGTCCTGCCTTGTTAGCTTTCTTCTTTTGTTTCTTAGGTTTTATCTCATTTGACTTAGGGATACTAGATTCATCCTTAGTCATCTGAGTTGGACCTTTGAAACCAGTCATTAAAACAGAATTATCATGCACATTTTGATTAATAGGAAATGGCATGCTATTTGCAAGCATGTTATTCCAGTAGGGCATGCTAAATGGCATTTGAGGCATACTAAATGCAATATAATAAGGATTAGGTGCAAACGGCATATTAGCAAATTGTGCATTCATATTCTGTGTAGACATAGCATTCATAGGCATAGAAGACATATCACTCATGTTGGGAAAATAAGGTGGTACAGATATGGGAGTAGGCATGGCAAGTTTGCAATTAACAGACAAATGATTAGCACTATCACACTTAACATAGATTTTTCTTGGAGCATACTTATCAGGTGTGTAGTTGTTATGTTTGTTAATTCCTACTTTCTAATTTCTATTGTTTTTCTTTTAGCTTCTGTTTTAACCTCAATCTTTTCTAATCTGTCATTCAATTGCTTGATGGACAGACGACCAACGTTCACTTTCTTCTCCTTCTTCACTTGACTTGATTCTCCTAAAATAAAGTTTTTGGAAACTGATCCATATTTTACATTTAACTTGGCAAGTTTGGATTTACTCACAGGTTTGCTCACAGCCGATTGATGACGATTTATGTAACTCGACGGATAACCTTTTTGATTATCCGACGGATGACTCTCATCATCTGTCGAGTCTACATCTGTTAGCAATCCTTCAACCAAATTGGATTTCAGCTTCTTTTTACTCATTTTCCAGGCTGCATTACAGAAGGACTCAATACCTTGAACTTCGGTAATTTGAGCATGGACATCTCTAGCTGGATATTATTTTGTGATGAGTTATAAGTGCTCATTGGTGTTCGAGATTTGTTTGAGTAATTATTGATGAATGTGTTGCGTTGTTTCTATATTAAAAAGTGATTTTATTAAAGAATTGTCTCCATAATACTTGGGTTATCTCTAAAATTATTTTTATTGCTTCATAATTTCAATTATTATTTTTAGGAAATTATAAAATTTAGAAATTAATATTTTATTGATTATTTATCTTAAAATGATTTTCTGATTGTATTTAATTGTAAAATCCGTATTTAATTCCAAAATTATTCAAAAATTACGAAATTCATATTTTTATTAAGTTTGGAATAATTTGGGAATTTTAAAAATTGTTCGGAGATTTTTAGGATTTATTTCACTTGCGCATCGGTTCGTTTAATACATAAACGCGGGAATAAATTCCGTTTTAGAAATTATTTTAAAACTTACAAAAATTTAATTTGGTTAGCTTTATTTGATTTGGAAATTTTGAAGTTTAGTTGGGAGTTATTTCAATTTATATGACCGTGTATTGTATCGTTAAAATTAAAACACGGGTCAGATAATACTTTTGTTGCGGGGTTTATAAGATAAAAAAAGGGGCAGGGGGATGTTAATCGGGTTCAACCCATTTTTTTTTCTCTTTCTTCCTTCCAGTTCATATTTCTTCTCCTCAATCTCTCAATCAATCTCTTTGTCTCTCATCTCCCCTCTCCCGAATCTCCTTTCCTTCTCTAATCTCTCCGTTTTTCCCTTTTGCTTTCCTGATTCTCCCTACTTCAGGTAAGTTCCCCGGCCGCCTTGATTTTCCGGCCACTGCTTCTGTTTCTCGGTTCAATTGCTTCGGGTTTTATGGTTGTTATACACATATATACGTATGTATATGCATGTAATCCGTCCAATTTTGTGTGTTTGCTGTGTTTCTGGTTCGTGTGTCGCCTGATACTTCCCCCGGTTGCCGCCATTTTCATTTTCCGGCAAGGTGACCGGAGGGGAGTGCTGTGTTGCGTGTGTTGCTTCTATTGTATTGGTTGGAAATAAACTGTTGTTGCTCGAATTCCTATTTGAGTTTCGAAAATAAAAATCCGAATGAGTTTCTATGATTCTCGAATTATGATATATAATTATTTGTCAATATTATCGATAAAATTCGTATTGGAAACCCAAATTAATCGGGCACCGACGAATTTTGCCGCCATCGGCGATGAGCCTCGGCGAGCCGACGGTGTACTGTGATGACGCGATTCTGAGTCCTACGATTTAAATTATAAAATACGAATTAAAACATAAAAGTACGGATAATAATGATTAATAAGTGTATTTAATTGGAGTTTGTGAATTTGCGAGTTAACATTGTTGACTGAAATCGGTGGTTGGGAATTGGATTGTGGTTGACTGTGGTTGTGATTGATTTGACGTCGGGACGTTCGACGGGTTAGCCGATAATTAAAGGAGGTGCTGCCCGAATCCCGGAAAATTAAATTACAGAAATACGAGGCCGTACCCAATGACTATCGGAACGTCGATCAATTA
Source organism: Apium graveolens (assembly GCF_009905375.1). NCBI lineage: Eukaryota > Viridiplantae > Streptophyta > Magnoliopsida > Apiales > Apiaceae > Apium > Apium graveolens. The sequence continues at coordinate 99,093,927 of NC_133655.1, read as the reverse complement.
TATGTAACTACTTTATACGAAACCTGATTATGTGTTGTGATGAAATACTTTTCTGAAACCGATAACCCTAATTACGTAAAATGATAAATATACCTATTTTTCTGAAAACGAACACCGAATCGACTTTCGAAAATGTGAAACCTAATTGATACGTGTATTATAATATTGAATATATTGCAAGTCGGGTTTTGTTAACGTACGGGTAGATTGTTAGCGAGGATATGTCAAGCATAATCGAATGTCTAAACTAGGGTATTTCGACTCTGTAGGTTCTAGTCGGAAGGCCCAAGAGTTGGCGTTGGATAGCCTAGTGGACTGTCGATGAGCTCAGTTAGGTTCCAATCAAAGGACCTGAGTGTTGAAGTTGAATCTAGGGTAATCTAGTGGTTAGACGTTAAAGCCTGAGCGTTCGTGTCGGCTCAAGGTCAATCGATAATATTTGTAAAGCTCTGCAAGGCAAGTACCCCTGACCATATCTTTATGGATCAATAATATATGAATAATTGTTGATTTAAATTTATGTACTGGAACAGAATGCTTTAAGTTACGTATCCCCTGGGTTTCAAATTATTTTGTTAACTTGTGTTTTGGGGGAAAAGTAACTTCTGAAAATACCTATCTCTAAACTTTGAATAAAATGAAAATGTTTTGGAAAGTGTGCTGTGATAGAATTGTTTTGAAAAGAGATAGATAAGTGATTTAGAAAACTGGATAAAATTGATCAGATAATTGGATGAGTGTGCGCTAGGGCCCGTAACGGCCAGGAAGATAGCATAAGAGGCGAAGTGGTTGCGCACCCTATTATAACCACCACCCCAGCGTCATAGGGACCTAGCTAGTCTCTGAGTTCCGGAACAACTTTTCATAGGATGGCCAAGATAGAGTTATCCTATGGAGATAACCTGATCAGCTGTCTCACCAGGGATCATCCAATACTTTTATATCTGAGCATGATTTTGAGGTTCCCGGAGAGGAACAAGTGATTTTGAGGTTTCCGTAGCGGAACAAGTGATTTTATGGTTCCCGTAACGAAACAAATGGTTTTAGGTCCCCGTAATGGGAAAAATGGTTTTATTGTTCATGTAATGGAACGAAAGATTTGAAATTTAAAGTAGCATGCTAAAATTGAACTCTGGTATTTACATAGAACAATTAATGAAACGTTTTATAGAGCATGCTAGCTATTGATAATCCAGTTTTCATCAGTTTTCATATCGGTTTCCAATAGTTTATACATGTTTTACTTGTTTTCTATAAACGAGTTCTGATTTTTGTTCCTATATATGTTTATCATAAACTGTGTTTGATTATTATTCATATAGTGGTACTGCTGAGCAATTGATTACTCACCGTTGCAAATGTTTTACATATGTATTGTAGATACCTAGGAAATACTTCCGTGATAGTCGGGGCAGAGTTCCAGTTCCTTCCATGTCAGGCTCCTCTAAGGTGGTTGTGACAGACCAGAAATGGTCTGTTGAGTTGCTGTATTAAGATAGTATTGTCAAGGTGGTTGTAATGAATTAGTTTAGTGATAAATTATAATCTAAGTCATACTTAAACCTGGAAAAGATCTTGGTAAGAGGGGTCGCGATTATGTTTTATCAGTGAAATGAATTTTATTATGCTGGTTGTTGTGTTGTGGATGAGGTCAACTCCTGACCCCAGGGTTGAGGCCGTCACACTCAGGTTTTTTCATATACACATCCTCTTCCAAAATACCGTTAAGGAAGGCGATTTTAACATCCATTTGCCATATTTCAAAATCGTAGAATGCAGCAATTGCTAGAAGTATCCGAATAGACTTAAGCATAGCAACAGGAGAAAAAGTTCCGTCATAATCCACTCCGTGAATTTGAGTGTATCCTTTTCCTACCAATCTAGCCTTGAAAATGTTAGTATTCCCATCCTTGTCGGTCTTTATCTTAAAGAGCCATTTACAGCCAATGGGTTTAACCATTTCGGGCAAATCCATAAGGTCCCATACTTAATTTTCAAACATGGAGTCTATTTCAGATGTCAAGGCTCCACGCCATTTATCAGAGTTTTTACCCGTCACAGCTTGGTTGTAGGTACTAGGCTCATTGCTTTCCATTAGCATTATTTCAGAATTATCAGTCATTATGATATCTATATATCATTTTGGTAGACTTATGTGCCGTCCAGACCTACGTGGGGATGCAACAACGGTAGAATTGTCCTGACCAGCATTAGTTGAAATAGGAGTTTCACTAATTTTAGGAATTTCTATATCCAGTTGTTGCTCACCTCGAACTTCATCGAGGTCTACATTTCTCCCACTTGTTATTTTGGAAATGAACTCTTTTTCCAAAAAGACACCATCATGAGCAACAAAAACCTTGTTCTCTGATTGGTTATAGAAGTAGTATCCCCGAGGTTTCGGAAATCCCACAAAGAAACATTTGTCAGATTTCGGTGCAAGCTTGTCACTAATTTGACGTTTTACATAAGCTGCACAACCCCAAATCTTAAAAGAAGACAATTTAGGAGTTTTCTTTGTCCATATGTGATATGGTGTCTTATCCACAGCTTTCGACGGGGCATTGTTGAGTATAAGAGCGGCAGTTTCAAGTACAAATCCCTAAAAATTTAAAGGAAGAGTGGCATTTAATTTTGGTGTTCCGGGAGGAGTCAACTGTGAAATAATTCCACAATCTTTCAAATGATCACGAAACTCTTGACTCAAATATTCGCCTCTTCAATCAAATCGAAGTGCCTTAATTATCTTGCCAAGTTGATTTTCTACTTCATTCTGAAACTCTTTAAATTTTTTAAAAGATTCAGACTTATGTTTCAGTAAGTAAATATATCCATATCTACTTAAATCATTTATAAAAGTTATGAAGTAATTAAATCCACCTCTAGCTCAAGTTGTCATAGGGCCACAAACATCGGTATGGATTAGCCCTAAAAGTTCACTTGCTCTTTCACCAGTTCCTCTAAAAGGTGATTTTATCATTTTTCCTAATAAACATGATTCGCAAGTGTCAAATGATTCTAAATCAAAAGATGTCAGAATACCTTCCTGTTGAAGTATCTGAATGCATTTAATGTTTATATGTCATAAACGACAATGCCATATGAAGGTTTTATTTTGATCATCTAATTTTGCCTTTTTATGACTAATGTTATATACTGGTTTATCCATGTCTAGCACATATAGACCATTTAGTAAGTGTGACTTTGCAATAAACATATCCTTTAAATAAATTGAACAAACAGAGATCTTTATTTCAAAAGAATAACCTTCCCTGTCTAAAATAGAAACAGATATGATGTTCTTTGTGATACTGGGTACACAAAAACAATTATTTAAAGACAAGACAAGCGCAGAGGGCGAAGATAAACTATAGGTTCCTACAGCTAATGCAGCAACTCTTGCTCCATTTCCTACTCGTAGATCAACCTCGCCTTTTGCCAAGCTCCTACTTTCTTTTAGTCCCTGCACATTTGAATAAATGTGAGTACCACAACCGGTATCTAATACCCAAGAAGTAGCAGATGCAAAAAGCAGTCTATAATAAAAATACCTGAAGTGGAAGCCACAATCGTGTTGTTCTTCTTATCTTCCTTATACTTGGGATATGAATTCTTCCAATGCCCTTTGTCATTACAATAGAAGCAGGTATTTTGAGAAGGGTCTTTCACAACTTTCTGCTTCTTAGCAGGTGGCTGCTTAGGTCCAGAAGGTTTCTTAACTTTTGACCCACCGTTATTAGTACCAAAATTCTTAAATCCATTCCCTTTTTTAACAAAAAGGCAATTTTCCTTGATAGTTCCTTCAGCTGACTTAAGCATACCATGCAGCTCAGTAACAGTCTTCTCCATTCCATTCATATTGAAGTTCATCTTGAAATTATCAAATGAATCTGGAAGAGAATGAAGAATGATGTCAATTTGCAGCCTCGTTGGAAAAACCAGACCAAGTCGCTCACTTTGCTCAAATAATCCAATTAATTTGAGAACAACGGGCCAACTGGTTGATTCATTCCAAGCTTAGAGCTAAGGATTTCCTTAGTAAATGCAAACTGTTCAACCCTCGCTTGCTTTTGAAATAAATTCTTGAGCTGCAGGTTCATTGTGTAAGCATCTGAATTCAGAAACTGCTTCTACAAATCTGGACGCATTGTGGCTAGCATTACACACTTGACATCATTTAAAGCCTCTTGATGACACTTTTGTGCAGCCCTTTCAGTAGCGAGGCCACCACCTTCTGGAAGTTCAAGGATTGGAGTGTCAATGACAAACTCTTTCCTTTCATGCATTAGAAATATTCTTAAGTTCCTGTGCCAATCAAGAAAGTTACTGCCATTCAACTTTTCCTTTTCGAGAATTGAACGCAGATTAAAAGACGGAGTAATAATATTGTTGTTGTTAGCCATATCTACAAATTGAAGAAAGAAATACAATTTCAAATTTTATTTTATCATAATTAGTAACTCTAAGTAAAGCACTATCCAAAACGAAGTTACCAATATTTTATTCAATAAAAATTCATGTCCAGTTGAATAAAATAATTACAAGATCCCATCCCACATAGCTTAAGCCAGCAATGGTTGGTCACCCAACCTAATGATTGAGGTAAGCATCATGTGTGCTAATTATATCTTGTCATATAATTCTTGGTTGATAGAAAAAACATTGTTTTACCTATCTTTGCCTCAATATCTAAGAACCCCTTACTAATATTGTTGAGAAAACCAAACTAACATGTAGAAGTCTAATTTACTCATACTTTATATAATCCAAAGATTAAAAATAAACGTTATTACAAAGGTAAAATTCGTTACTAGTGATCAAAGATTTTATAGGTGTCTACTGTTTGGACAAGGCATTCTCTCAAATATTATTTGGACTGGTTTTTATTTGTTGGTTGTTATAAGTGAACTAAATCGTAAAAATAACCAATCATAAACAAAATCACAACTTATGCATAATATACAACAGAGCAGTAGACATCAAGCAATGCATAGTACAACATACTGTAGTCATATTAAAGCATTTAAGCAAGTATAAAAGCATCAAAGAATCTGTAGTATTCATTCAGGTGATTAAATCCTATGATTAATAAAACACACAATTCTATATAATCTGCAAAAAAAAACGGAATTTAGCTCCGACTGAAACAACAAAGAGTTTGCAATTTCCTTATTTATTTAAGAAAATACGATTAGGGAATTAAATCATAGTCAGACCATCAATCTAATACGTGTAAGCCATGACTCTGATACCACTGTGAGGAAACTAGATTACACTATACAAACACATCATAGTTATACTCATGGATCTATACACATACTGATTATGAATCTAAGGAAAACATACCTATAGTGGTGTTTGCTTCCTTACTGAACCTCTGATTAAAAGCTCTGCAGAAAACTCTTGATGCTTCTGAATCTCTTGGAGGAATTTCTTCCGGTTAGAACAATCAGGCCACAGATTTAAGTACGTCAATTGAAGAACCTCTATATGGTAGGCAACCAGTACAATCAAACTGTGAAGATCCGATGGCTTAGATCTTCTTCTTCACACTAAATATACCAGAGAATGGAGAATACTAATTCTCTATTTTAACCGAGGATCTTATATAAGTGTTGTTCACCACTTCTATATTTATTCTCCTCCGAATGGATATATTTATAGAAAATATCTAAACTGATAAAGTATTAGATTAACATGAAACCAAACTTAATAAGATTTCAGTTTTAACAATCCTTATCAAAACAGAAGAGTTAAGTACAAGAAAAATAATTAAATTATACTTTAATTATCTTTTCTTTTATTCACCTCTTCCTATATTTTCTCCTTCTCCGGAATTAGTTAAATGCGTTTTACGTACACGTATAGATTCGATCCATACTTAGTGGTTGTGACCCTATAGGATTAATTTAGTGAGCTGCAAAACTAAACATAATATACTTTGCCGAGATTCCAGCCAATCATAACAATCACTTAACTAAATTAATTATTGTCAATCTGTGACTGATTTTATTAAATCGATGCACATTTGGATTAAGGACATAATTCCTTCAATTTCATCTACCAAATTGGTTAGCCATGTCTTAATTTTGAGTACTTGTATTTGGAAAGTCAAGATTTAAGCACTTATAAGTTTCCCATTTGAATACCTAATTGCAGTTTAGTTGGGCTAAATCTCTGGAAGCCAATTCTTATACGGAATGAAGCAGTCATTTTAACTTATTTATAATGTAACTCCATTATGTTTTTTTTAAGAAAAAACTAATTTAATTGACTATAAATATTAATTAATCAATTAATTATTAATTATTAATTTGTAATTTGTAATTTTTTGCGTAGATGAAGATTAGTTATCGCAATAAAATGAATGTTAATAGTTTGTTAAATTATCGAGTGCAAATGATGCATGTTCAAGAGGTACTAGATGTGCAGAGGTGGAAGAAATTGCGAATATCATTGTTGAAAATAATGCGTAAAATCATGTTCAAAACGTACCATATTTTCGAAACTTGTTAAACCTAAAAGAAGCATTCAACGCCAATTTGAATAATCATAGTTTCATGAATATATTGAGATCAGTATTTCGGAAGAAAGAACAAGTATCCCCGACCATTAATGGTGCATGCTGTTGAAAACTTTTAGCACATAGTTTTGTGTTACCGATAACGGTAGACGGTGGGGACTAAATGCGGCGATCACCACCAGAGCACTTATCTTGAAGATGACAAGTTTACTTTTCAACAATATGATTACAACAAAAATGGGTGTACGTAAGACGAGAAAGGAAAGATAGGTCGACAGGAGACCGAAGAATGGGGGTAACACATTCATGCACATCTTGAAATCAAGCTTTTAGTATGTTATTTTTGAAAAGCTTGAAAAAATATATATCATACAATTTTTTTGGAAAATAATTGGAGGAAATAATTTACTTTTCGACTGATAAATAGAAATTAAAGTTGAATTTTCTACAGTTAAGTAACTTGTTTTTATCTCCAGAATTTGGAATCCGGACTAGGGATGTATTTAGAAATATTTATTTAGGACGGCACCGAGTAAATTGTGAGATACACTTTCTTGCCTTTTAAATTTTATAGGGGGCATTTTTTTTTCAAAAATTTTAAAAGTGAAAAATTGTAAAAAAATTATTTACCGAGGATACGTATCTACTTCATCCCTTGCTAGATTCTCCCCTAATCTAGACCCTCCTAGACCCCTCCTTGGATCATGCAAATTGCATGTAGGGATGGGCACAAAGGCACTTGGGGTCGGCGGATAATATCTTCGTCCACAATCCTCGAATTTGATACCGATCCCCGAATCTCCGAATTGGATAATAATATATTCTTATATATTAAAATTTGTTTAAAAAAATAATCTACTAATTCATAATATATAAATATATTGATATTATTACATATTTTTAAAATCAAATAATATTAAAATTAATTTATAATACAAAAAAATGAAAAATTAAATAATATTATATTATAATATAAAAAATTGAATAATAAATTATAAATTATTTTAAATTTTTAATAGTTTTATAAAAGCTATCTATTTTTAATAATTATATATAATTTTAAATTCTAATAATATTATCAAAGCTACCAATAATTTATAGATTACTTTAAATTTTAACAATATTATCAAATTTATCTATTTTTAATATATATATATATATATATATATATATGTGTGTGTATATATATATATATATATATATATATATATTTTCAACCCGAACAGAACGGGGATGGATGGGAATGGAGGGGGGTGCACATCCTTTTTTTTTTTTGAATAAAAGCACTTGCATTACTTAAATTAAATCAAACCTCAAAACATCACTGATGAATTCAGGAGCATTCCCCTGCCATTCATGAAAACCTAACATAGAAATAGAAGCCCTAGCTAATGTATGAGCCACTACATTCGCAGATTTATACGTAAATTGCACCTTAACCTCATCGAGGTGCTTAAAATCTTCAACACACTCCGCTATAATGGAATGAAAATTTGATCTACCAGACCCACCATTACAAGCATCCACAACTATCTTCGAATCTAACTCGAAAATACACTTCTTGAATCCCATAGCCACTGTCCAACCAACAGCATCACACAGACTTCGAGCTTCAGCCTCTTTCACATTCCACTCGTGTAATAACCCCAATTTTTGGAAAATTTTGAAACCCTTATGAATAGTGTTTTTGCTGAATGAGAAAACTTTTCATGCCACACTATGTAGGGGTTCTGATATGGATATTCTGAGATTTTATTAGTACTTTATATGGGATATAAGTGTATGTAAAGATCGTCAGAATCCAAATCCGAACACTTTGATTTTTCCCGGAAATCCAATAGATACGGAAAGAATTGAGTATAAGGTAACAGGATAAAAGGATTTAAATTAAAGGATTATAATTGAGGATCATAAAAAAGGAATATAATGTATTGAGAAAGGTTAAGGGAACCTAAGTAATAAGATCCCGGGTATGATCCCTCAAACGATAAACGAAAACGAAAGTTAAGCGAACCGTATAACAGATCAACGGTCATTAGGCAAACGATTAGGAAGTTAATCAAAGGGATTAGTGGGGATGATGTCATCCAACCAATAGAAAGGAGACAAGGAAGGGAGGATGACATCATAGGGGTGACATAAGCATGACATGGAAGGAAGGAGGTGTGGTTGATTTAGGACCACACAAATGCAAGGACAAGGTGGTAATTTGCTAAATGGAAAACAAAAAACAAGCCAACCAACTAGCAATTCATTTCATCAAAATCAAAAAAAATCAACCAAGGCATTGTCTTCACTTTGCTCTCGGCTTTCTTGCATTTCAAAGCTAAAAATTTCCAAAATCAAGATCCAAGCATCCTTAATTGGTAAGAAAATTCCCTAACCTTCTTTATGCTTAGTAATGGCTATATCATAAGTTTAAGCCACAAATTCTTTCTCTAGCTTCTTGATTTAATCATTGGAGAAGACAATGAATAGTGTTTTCAAGTTTTAACTTGAGTTTTTTTCTTGTTTTCTTGAAGATCCAAGCTTTCTTAAGACTACTCCAAGCTTATTAAGGCTTCCTAGCTTCACCCACCAATCCAAGGAAGGTATACCACTTTCAAACCCTAGGTTCATATATATTATAAAGTGATTTTGATGAGTAAGATGTTATGGTATCTTGTTGTTATGTTTAGAGTTGAGATTTGGAATGGTGGTGAAATGAAATGATAATTTAGTGGTTTTGATTTAAAGAAACTTAAAGCATGATTAAAGTTAGGTTAAGCATATGTATGAATGAGTAATATTGAATTGTTTGGGATTGTTATGATGTGGTAAGGATGGGTGTTTGATGTGTGTGGATTTGAGGATGGTTTGTGATGATTGTGGGTAGTTTTAAAAATGGGAAATCGCGTAAACATAGCCGTCGTAACGTCCGATTTTCTTTGGACTGTTTTTGTGCATAGCATTAGGACCCGAGAACCCCCTGCTAAATTGTGACCACTGCCATGTTTAGATAGCTCATGTTACGAGCTTCGTTTTGATATGTAGTTCGTCCGATTCCGATTTACGGTTTAGGAGAAACGACCGTTTCAAGTAACGGCGTTTCACGAGCGAAACTTTTTCCCTCGCCTTACTTTGGAATGTAGGTTAAAGACCAAAAAGGATTAATTAATGTGTGAAACATTTATGGTAAGTGTGTTAGGCAGTTGGTAAGTCATTCGCGAAGGAATCGCGTTAAAACTCGTAAAGGTCAATTTATTAAAAATGGTGGAGCCGAGGGTACTCGAGCGAATTAAGTAAATCGTTAAGCGCGAAAGCGAACGTTAGGACTCTAAATGGTTAAAGTCTAGTTTCTTAAGCGACCGGGGTTTAATTCCGACTTATGTTGTTGTTCATAGGTTATCGGACCCACTCTAAGCTTAAGCCTATCCGGGAGCGCTCAGGCAAGTATTCTATCCGATACACTGTTGTTGTGATGTAAATGTATGTATATGCATTATCTTGTGATATTGCATGATTGTTATTTAGCAAATGTTGCGATATATTGTAGCATGTGATATGGTATATATGCATGCCTGTTTTATATTCTTGAGATATATATCTGTTGGTTTATTTGATAATACCTATGCTAGAGGATAGTTGTATCTTGCATATACCCTTAGTATAGGGACCCAAAGGTGAAAATATTTTCTAAAACCGGGAGTCGAGGATCCCGAGTAGATTTTTGTATATATGGATATGGAACTATATATATATATATATTTATATATATATATGGTTATAGTTTTTCCAAACTATTAACCGAATAAGGTTTATTCGATAACTTTATTTTATTTAATGAATATTATTACGAATATTCATTCGAGGACTTATGACTCCTTTTATTTTATTATTTGAATATTATTCCGAATATTATTCGAAGGTGTATGACTCCTTTACATTATTATCGAATATTATTTGAATATTCATTTGAGGATGTATGACTCCTTTCTTTTATTTAATGAATATTATTTATAATATTCATTCGAGGTATTATGACTCAGCTTATTTTATTTATTGAATATTATTTGAATATTCATTTGAGGATCTATGACTCCGATTATTTGCTGAGATATATTCTTTATTTTATTAAAGAATAAGGTGTCGATAATCAAACTTATTTTTGATTATTCAAATAAAGATATTACTTTCGTATAAGTATATCTTTGATTATTTGCTATTCATTTCAAGTATAAGTTTTAATACTTCTACTTCAATTATTTTATAAAGATTATTTTTTTTATGGGAATATTATTTAAATAATAATATTCAGACATTTTCTAAATATTCTGGGGACTGATTTACTTCATTAAATCAGTTTTACTCCAAACACTCTTTAAAGTGTTTTCGAGTCTTTAAAATGATTTTCAAAAGTTAGAGCGGATCCCAAAACTATTTTTATATTTAAGATCTTCCTTTTAAAAAGGGGATTTAAATACTCGCTCAAAACCTGGGGGATCCGGCTCGGTGGTGTGTTTTATATTCGCAACAAGGTTGCTGTCTTGGTAAAAGAGTTTTTGATTACTTACCCAATATTCGGGAAGTAAAATTCTTGGAACAAGTTAATCCATTAACAGGCATCGCCTGGGAAATATCGGTGAGTTTTCCTTTCCAACTAGGTACGACTTCTTGGTGGAGCCGTATCAACAAGTTTCTACTTGGGGAAAGGGGGAAACGAGCTTTACGTTTCAGAGTCATGGATTTCATCTGAACTAGGAGTGGCATAAGTGGTCGAGTAGCGCCGGCCCAGCCTTATTATATTGGCCCAAATGGCCTGGAAGTTCCGCTAAGGCGGTCCATTCCTTAGGAGTTCAGTGTTCGGTTGACAAGTAAATCCGACAGGTTCTCCTCTACATGTAGAAAATGGTGGGGTTGCACTACTACGACTGATCATCGTAAGTGGTCTTCCTGGCGCGGCAAACTCCCGTAATGAGTTCATCATCCAATTGGATATTTCTGCAACACTACCCAGAGCACTTCGATAGAAAGGCTACGGTTGGGCGATTGTTGAGTGTTGGCAGGGTCAAGTTTTCAAAATGATGTTTGCATCAAATGAAGTATCTCATAACTTCATTTTATTTTGATGATATTTTAAAGGTTGAATCTATTCAAGTATTATCTTGTAGTCTCATCTATGTGATGAAATTTTGAACTAATTATAACTTGAACGGTGGTAGTTCAAGTAGTATTTGGAAAGGATATAAGTATATTGGAGTATCTTGTAACTTCATCTTTTAAACTTATATCTAATTAATAATTGTCTTATGAATGATAAAGATTTTCAGAAAAACGTTGAGACAAGGTTAGATATATGAGATCACCTTGCAACGATATTTTTTTTATACAGTTATACACTGGGACTTTGTGTATATTATGCATGGAAGAGGACTTCCAATATTTTGAAAAGTATATATGTATATATACTGAATATTTTGCGACTTCATCGCATTAAGATATCAAACTTGGTTCATTTCTTTTGACCAAGACTTTCATGAGTATTATGAGTAGGCTCATATATTGTTAATCATTATACATATTATGTTGGTGGGCTTGCTGCTCACCCTTGCTTTCTTCTTTCATCACACAACATCAGATAGATAAGATGAATAGGACCAAGCTCCCAATTCGCAAGCGGATAGGAAACGTTCCGCAGCTTTCCGGAAGCGTTCAGGCCGCTGTAGCTGAGGTAGAAATTACCAATAGGCGAAGTTTTCAACTAGTAATGTACTAGACTTATGTATATTATGAATTGTAATAATGGCAAAGAAATGTAAATTTAATCAGAAACCTTTTTAAGGTGTATTGACTTAATTGTGGAATAAAACGACTTGTGATTATTTTTTTTGATATTCATCTCTGAGACTATAACTTGTGGTGTGTGTGTATATTGCGGGGTCACAGTAAAGAGTAGTTGATTGTTTAATGAGATTGGGTGTTGTTAAGGGAAGTGGAACTCGTGACGACCCGGATCCCCGACCCCGGATCTGGGGGTGTTACAGAAATGGTATCAGAGCTAAGCGTTATAAACCTCAGAGATGATGGGACGTTAAGATAATAAGTTCACTAAGATAATAAGAACTCTTGCCAAGTTCATAGTCGGACTACCTAACGTAGTACTGACAGTTAAAACCCTTATGGGAACCCTTATAAATGTAGCGATAGAAGCGTAGTTCGTTATCGTATATGGTAGCGGGACTCCGAACCCTGAAGTTGAGGAACATCAACGCGATGATGTTTTATTACTAATTGGAGATTAGATTGTGGATCCAGTAGAGCGTCCTAACGCAGGACCGGATGATGTTGATATTGAGGATGTAGCGGTTGAGGATGTTATCCTAGAAGGGATAGTTGCTGAGGAGGATCCCATGGAGGATCCTGACGAGATTGGATAAAGGACCACTGATGAATTGATGACCCTGGTTGGGTCGACTACCAGAGGTAGGATTGGCCGGTCACTACCAGAGGTTCGTTCAAGTTTGTAAAGATAGTAGCCCCTTTAACACGGCTTACTCGTAAGACTGAGAAGTTCGAATGGACAGAGAAATGCGAGAACAACTTTTAAGAACCGAAGCAAAGGTTGGTGACGTTCCCTATGTTGGCGTTGCCGGATGGAAAATGAGATTTTATGATTTGTAAGTGACGCTTCGCATAAGGAATTAGGGTGCTTCTTATATAGCACAGCAAGATAAACGCGTCTGCGTCAAGATAATTAAGGGAATTTAAAATTCGATATCCCCACCCATGAGCTTGGGCTCGTGGCAATAGTTTTGCCCTAAAGATTTGAGGCACTACTTGTATGGAGAGAAGTGTGAGATTCACAAACCATAGGAGCTCTAGTACATTCTTACGTAGAAAGAGCTCAACATACGCCAGAGGAGGCGGTTAGAGCTAATCAAGAATTATGATTGGGAGATTCTTTATCATTCGGGGAAAGCCAATATGGTGGCTGATGCCCTTAGTAAAAAGGAGAGACTCAAGATGATAATGTCTTTTGGAGAGTTTATAAGAGATTTTGAGAAAATGGAAATAGTAGTGAAGGTAACCGGAGCCGGTACCGAAAAGCTGTTTGAGATTGCAATACAGCCCGAATTATTGGAAAAGATCATATTGTGCCAGAAAAAGTTATGAATGAAGGCAGAGAGCCAACAAATAGGTATGAGATTAATACCGAGAGAGATGATAAGGGAATAATGAGGTATTCCTATAGAATTTGGGTTCCAAAGGTTTAAGAGCTTAAAGATGAAATCTTAGATGAAAGCTAGTTTGAGGAATAAGATTTAGAGCAAACCTGAACGTGATAGTCAGGGAGGTCGCCATCAAGATAGAAGGAACCCATGACATAATGGAGTGGAAAATGAGGATTTTAAATTAAAAGATGACCCCAATTATGGGGAGTAGGATGAAACATTTCATACTAAGGAAACGGAAAGTCGAGTAAGGAAAGGAGACCCGAGACGGTACTCCTATACGGTAATTCATGGACCTGTCTAAAAAGAACTTAGACTATTATCCCCAACCACCACCTTGAGGAAACAATGCGGTAGGAAATTCTTTCATGACCTTTAAGTCGCTAAGCTCTCAGAGTTCCAAGGAACAGGTTGACCCAGTCGGGGCAAGAGCCTGGCTAAAGGAAATAGAGGAATCATTTGAGATTCTAAATGATTGACGAACCACAAAAGACTGTTTTTGTCACTTACCCTCCTAAGAGAGAGACCACCCGTTGGTGAAAGACCAAGAAAGGCACGGAGCCAGAGGTTAGAATAAACTGATTTAAGTCCAGTCAATTGTTTTCGGGAAAGTAATTCCCAAAGATAAGGAGATAGTGTAAAAGCTTTAGAGCTAGAACAAAGGCAGACAAGTATGATAAATTATGAATCTAAGTTGTAAAAGTTGTCAAGATTCGTTCTGAGGACACGAATCCAGAATGACGGGATGTTTGAAATCAATGCTTATATTGTGATTGATTTGTGAAATAATGATAAGAGAAAGGAAAATAAAAAGAAACTGAAGTGGAAAGGAATATAAAGGCAATAGAGTTTGAGGAATAATAAGGAAGTTGGGTATGAGGAAACCCTAAAGACTCATAGCAATAGAAATAGAAAAGTATGTAATTGTCAGGATGATGGTCCACCATGAGTTAAAATTGATGGTTGAAGGCATAAGAGATACGTATATTGTACCCCCTTTAAGTTGGGAGGATTCGAGGAAACCTTGAGATAGTTCGAAGGATAAATATTGAGACACGGATAGACTGAGGAGACAAGAAAGTAAGAAATCAGGAAAAATTGGATGAAGGAAGTGACCTTCAATAATGTGAAAGGTAAGACCGGTGGCTCGATACCCAGAAAGGGAGACACCAGGTATGGGAGGTATCCCAACATTGAGGTGACTGTTGAGATAAACAACAAAAGTAAATAAGGAATTATTAAGAAGAAGTTCACGTTGAACATGACCAATATCTTCCAGAACATCCATGTTATCATTACCAAATCAAGAAAGAAAAGTGGATGACCATTGTTATCTTTTGGAGGCCATATGGATTGACCTCAATTTGAATAAGGATACTATTATGAAGTTAGGTATAGACTATCGAGGTGGGAATGATTGAATAAGACACCCTTATCAGGGATATATGACTTGATTTATCCATGGAAGGATGCAGGTACCTTTTAAAGGTGGAATTAAGGATAGAACATCGGTAACTTAAAATGAATCCTAGGGGAATGCATAAAGGTTGGAATTTCACCCTTAATAGGGACAGTATGAGTTTTGACAGTATGATTTGGAAAGGGTTAATGTAGCAACAACCTTTAAGAATCAGTGGAGAAATTTTTCAGAAGTATATAGGCAATGGTTCTAGTAATAGTAAATGA
Source organism: Apium graveolens (assembly GCF_009905375.1). Taxonomy (NCBI): domain Eukaryota; kingdom Viridiplantae; phylum Streptophyta; class Magnoliopsida; order Apiales; family Apiaceae; genus Apium; species Apium graveolens. The sequence goes on along the minus strand of NC_133655.1, from coordinate 99,078,507 downwards.
TATTTTGATATGCCCTGTATTTAGGGAACACAGGAGGAACGATTGAAGGATAACCTTAGAGGTTTCCAAGGAGAAAGGTAATATTCAAAATTCTCAGGAATAAAAATGTTGATAAAAGAAATATGACGTAATTATAATGTTGCCAAGTGGGGCACGTGTTAAACCACGAGAAAGTATGGATCGAACCAGTAATGGTCGAAATTATTCAGGGCAATTAGGACTTAAGATAAAAGATGTTCTAATTATGATTGAGAGTCAGTCATGACAGTGATTAACCTCTAAAGACTGAGGCAATAACTTATGGAAAAATGGTGATTTTTTTTTTTTACTCATCAGATTTTAAGGGAAACATCTTCACTCAAGCAGTGATCGGAAATAAGGTAGAAAATTTATTTGGAGGTGGTTAAAATGACATTGACTGTAAGGAAATTTTACTATCAGGAAAGGCCAAAGAGGTGGCCGACACTTTAAAGGTAAGAGGATAATTATAGGCGCTTGTGCCAAAAGAATACAGTGATGATGGTTAAAACTGTGAAGGTTGTATTATGGTTTGGAAGATTGACATTCCTTCTGATGACTGTGCAATACCCAGCCGTAATAGTAGTTGGTAAAGGTTTAATTCGTGTAATCGCCATGAGCGGGCTATCTATCTTAGAAGGTACTATCTTGAGAATGAGCCTGGACCATGTTTCAAAAGGACTAAACGAACCTTTGAGATCAGGAGTGTTCTTCATGAATCAGAAATGGTGATTATGTTACCTCCTTAGAAGGATTTGATACGACATGTATGGACTCCGTATGGTTAGCTATTAAGATTTCATGGAAAGTGAATGATGATAGTGGGTCAGTGGTGGACCATAGTAAGGCAGCAATGATTCTGCGAGTAACGAGCTGATTACAACCGTGAGAGTTGTATTGGAATGGATGTTGAGATTGAGTACCACTAATCGGGTCGTGGTAATGTATAAGTTATCATTGATAGACTAATTAAGTAGAGTATCTACCTAGTGAATTATTATTCTTTCTTATCAATAGAGAGTCGTATTATTATACGAGGAAGGTTGCGGTGCAAGCATAGAATTCTAGTAACGATGATGTCTAGAATGAGATCCCAGGTTCGATTTTCGATGTCGAGGGAGTTTCAAAGGTAATTGTGTATAAGCTCGAGGAGGGGCATGGGTCCATAGAATGATGGACGGGATAGCGAAAATATTTAGGCACGTGAAATACGATGCTATAATACTTGATGTTGATATAAATACATATATGTTTTGTTCTCCTATGACAAACCTCTATAGTTCAGAGGTAGATTCCAAGCCAGATATTTTGTGGCAGTATATTTTTTCATATATACAATTCTCTTCAGTTCGATCTTTTCTCTTCTTTTCATTTCATGTAAGCTGAGAAGAACAACCCTTCCAGGAAGGGGAGGTATTGCCGAATGACTATCTATCTTTGTGATAGAAGCCTAGTAGGATACCACATGTTGTTTAATTGCTTGTCAAGTACTAAAGGCTGGCCACCTTCTGTACTAACTATGCGATATAACAAGTGTTCATGATCATAGTGATCTCTCAACAAATTCCTTTACTTCTATTTGATTGATCAAATTTTGGAAAATAGAAACAACTGAAAAAGGAGTAATAAAGTGGTGGTAGTATGCGGAATGGGAACACATTCGTGATACTAAGGTTGACGTGGTTATTAAAAGGTTATAGAACGCTAACGAGCAAAAGTATAACCAGTATAATATTAGGAACGGAAGATAGTAGCGATTACGAACTGGAAAAGAATGGGTATTGAGAAGTAGAAGCTCTAATGTTAAAAGCAATAATGAGAGTCTGTGTAATAGACTTGAAAGAATTTGGAATGATCACTTAATTCGGATTGAGTTATCTTACGACAATAGATCATATGTCATTATCGAGATGTCGCCTTATGAGATCCTTGAGGGAAGACAATGTCGATCTCCCTTATGTTAGGATGAAGTTGTAGAGCGCAAGATGCTCGGACCCGCAGTAGTCCAAAGGACCAAGGATATGATAGATCTAATCAGAGGACGGCTGGTAGTAGCCCAAGATGGACATGATAAGTATGTTGATTTGACACGAAAGGATAAAGAGTATGAAATAGGGGACCTAGTAATGTTATAGGTATCCCTTGGAAAGGATTGATGAGGTTCGGAAAGAAAGGAAAGCTAAGTCTACAATTTGTTGGACCCTGGGATATATTAAGACGTTTGGGAAGTTAGCATATGAGCTAGCCCTAACCCCGAACATATAGCAGGTCGTAACGTGTTTCACGTATCAATGTTAAGGAAGTGTAATTCAGATGCCAGATAAATAGAGGCATATGAGCGCATAGATATGTAACCCGACGTAACCTATATGGAGCAACCAGGAAGGGTTATAGAGTGAAAAGGAACAAGTGCTTAGGAGAAGGATTATCAAACTAGGCAGAGTTTGGTGGTAGAACCACAATGTGGGAAAATTGACTCGAGAGTTAGAAAGTGTAATGCTAAGAAAGTATCCCCATTTGTTTTCTATTTGATTCCGGGACGGAATCCTTTTAAGGAGGGGAGACTGTAATAACCCCAATTTTTGGAAAATTTTGAAACCCTTATGAATAGTGTTTTTGCTGAATGAGAAAACTTTTCATGCCACACTATGTAGGGGTTCTGATATGGATATTCTGAGATTTTATTAGTACTTTATATGGGATATAAGTGTATGTAAAGATCGTCAGAATCCAAATCCGAACACTTTGATTTTTCCCGGAAATCCAATAGATACGGAAAGAATTGAGTATAAGGTAACAGGATAAAAGGATTTAAATTAAAGGATTATAATTGAGGATCATAAAAAAGGAATATAATGTATTGAGAAAGGTTAAGGGAACCTAAGTAATAAGATCCCGGGTATGATCCCTCAAACGATAAACGAAAACGAAAGTTAAGCGAACCGTATAACAGATCAACGGTCATTAGGCAAACGATTAGGAAGTTAATCAAAGGGATTAGTGGGGATGATGTCATCCAACCAATAGAAAGGAGACAAGGAAGGGAGGATGACATCATAGGGGTGACATAAGCATGACATGGAAGGAAGGAGGTGTGGTTGATTTAGGACCACACAAATGCAAGGACAAGGTGGTAATTTGCTAAATGGAAAACAAAAAACAAGCCAACCAACTAGCAATTCATTTCATCAAAATCAAAAAAAATCAACCAAGGCATTGTCTTCACTTTGCTCTCGGCTTTCTTGCATTTCAAAGCTAAAAATTTCCAAAATCAAGATCCAAGCATCCTTAATTGGTAAGAAAATTCCCTAACCTTCTTTATGCTTAGTAATGGCTATATCATAAGTTTAAGCCACAAATTCTTTCTCTAGCTTCTTGATTTAATCATTGGAGAAGACAATGAATAGTGTTTTCAAGTTTTAACTTGAGTTTTTTTCTTGTTTTCTTGAAGATCCAAGCTTTCTTAAGACTACTCCAAGCTTATTAAGGCTTCCTAGCTTCACCCACCAATCCAAGGAAGGTATACCACTTTCAAACCCTAGGTTCATATATATTATAAAGTGATTTTGATGAGTAAGATGTTATGGTATCTTGTTGTTATGTTTAGAGTTGAGATTTGGAATGGTGGTGAAATGAAATGATAATTTAGTGGTTTTGATTTAAAGAAACTTAAAGCATGATTAAAGTTAGGTTAAGCATATGTATGAATGAGTAATATTGAATTGTTTGGGATTGTTATGATGTGGTAAGGATGGGTGTTTGATGTGTGTGGATTTGAGGATGGTTTGTGATGATTGTGGGTAGTTTTAAAAATGGGAAATCGCGTAAACATAGCCGTCGTAACGTCCGATTTTCTTTGGACTGTTTTTGTGCATAGCATTAGGACCCGAGAACCCCCTGCTAAATTGTGACCACTGCCATGTTTAGATAGCTCATGTTACGAGCTTCGTTTTGATATGTAGTTCGTCCGATTCCGATTTACGGTTTAGGAGAAACGACCGTTTCAAGTAACGGCGTTTCACGAGCGAAACTTTTTCCCTCGCCTTACTTTGGAATGTAGGTTAAAGACCAAAAAGGATTAATTAATGTGTGAAACATTTATGGTAAGTGTGTTAGGCAGTTGGTAAGTCATTCGCGAAGGAATCGCGTTAAAACTCGTAAAGGTCAATTTATTAAAAATGGTGGAGCCGAGGGTACTCGAGCGAATTAAGTAAATCGTTAAGCGCGAAAGCGAACGTTAGGACTCTAAATGGTTAAAGTCTAGTTTCTTAAGCGACCGGGGTTTAATTCCGACTTATGTTGTTGTTCATAGGTTATCGGACCCACTCTAAGCTTAAGCCTATCCGGGAGCGCTCAGGCAAGTATTCTATCCGATACACTGTTGTTGTGATGTAAATGTATGTATATGCATTATCTTGTGATATTGCATGATTGTTATTTAGCAAATGTTGCGATATATTGTAGCATGTGATATGGTATATATGCATGCCTGTTTTATATTCTTGAGATATATATCTGTTGGTTTATTTGATAATACCTATGCTAGAGGATAGTTGTATCTTGCATATACCCTTAGTATAGGGACCCAAAGGTGAAAATATTTTCTAAAACCGGGAGTCGAGGATCCCGAGTAGATTTTTGTATATATGGATATGGAACTATATATATATATATATTTATATATATATATGGTTATAGTTTTTCCAAACTATTAACCGAATAAGGTTTATTCGATAACTTTATTTTATTTAATGAATATTATTACGAATATTCATTCGAGGACTTATGACTCCTTTTATTTTATTATTTGAATATTATTCCGAATATTATTCGAAGGTGTATGACTCCTTTACATTATTATCGAATATTATTTGAATATTCATTTGAGGATGTATGACTCCTTTCTTTTATTTAATGAATATTATTTATAATATTCATTCGAGGTATTATGACTCAGCTTATTTTATTTATTGAATATTATTTGAATATTCATTTGAGGATCTATGACTCCGATTATTTGCTGAGATATATTCTTTATTTTATTAAAGAATAAGGTGTCGATAATCAAACTTATTTTTGATTATTCAAATAAAGATATTACTTTCGTATAAGTATATCTTTGATTATTTGCTATTCATTTCAAGTATAAGTTTTAATACTTCTACTTCAATTATTTTATAAAGATTATTTTTTTTATGGGAATATTATTTAAATAATAATATTCAGACATTTTCTAAATATTCTGGGGACTGATTTACTTCATTAAATCAGTTTTACTCCAAACACTCTTTAAAGTGTTTTCGAGTCTTTCAAATGATTTTCAAAAGTTAGAGCGGATCCCAAAACTATTTTTATATTTAAGATCTTCCTTTTAAAAAGGGGATTTAAATACTCGCTCAAAACCTGGGGGATCCGGCTCGGTGGTGTGTTTTATATTCGCAACAAGGTTGCTGTCTTGGTAAAAGAGTTTTTGATTACTTACCCAATATTCGGGAAGTAAAATTCTTGGAACAAGTTAATCCATTAACAGGCATCGCCTGGGAAATATCGGTGAGTTTTCCTTTCCAACTAGGTACGACTTCTTGGTGGAGCCGTATCAACAAGTTTCTACTTGGGGAAAGGGGGAAACGAGCTTTACGTTTCAGAGTCATGGATTTCATCTGAACTAGGAGTGGCGTAAGTGGTCGAGTAGCGCCGGCCCAGCCTTATTATATTGGCCCAAATGGCCTGGAAGTTCCGCTAAGGCGGTCCATTCCTTAGGAGTTCAGTGTTCGGTTGACAAGTAAATCCGACAGGTTCTCCTCTACATGTAGAAAATGGTGGGGTTGCACTACTACGACTGATCATCGTAAGTGGTCTTCCTGGCGCGGCAAACTCCCGTAATGAGTTCATCATCCAATTGGATATTTCTGCAACACTACCCAGAGCACTTCGATAGAAAGGCTACGGTTGGGCGATTGTTGAGTGTTGGCAGGGTCAAGTTTTCAAAATGATGTTTGCATCAAATGAAGTATCTCATAACTTCATTTTATTTTGATGATATTTTAAAGGTTGAATCTATTCAAGTATTATCTTGTAGTCTCATCTATGTGATGAACTTTTGAACTAATTATAACTTGAACGGTGGTAGTTCAAGTAGTATTTGGAAAGGATATAAGTATATTGGAGTATCTTGTAACTTCATCTTTTAAACTTATATCTAATTAATAATTGTCTTATGAATGATAAAGATTTTCAGAAAAACGTTGAGACAAGGTTAGATATATGAGATCACCTTGCAACGATATTTTTTTTATACAGTTATACACTGGGACTTTGTGTATATTATGCATGGAAGAGGACTTCCAATATTTTGAAAAGTATATATGTATATATACTGAATATTTTGCGACTTCATCGCATTAAGATATCAAACTTGGTTCATTTCTTTTGACCAAGACTTTCATGAGTATTATGAGTAGGCTCATATATTGTTAATCATTATACATATTATGTTGGTGGGCTTGCTGCTCACCCTTGCTTTCTTCTTTCATCACACAACATCAGATAGATAAGATGAACAGGACCAAGCTCCCAATTCGCAAGCGGATAGGAAACGTTCCGCAGCTTTCCGGAAGCGTTCAGGCCGCTGTAGCTGAGGTAGAAATTACCAATAGGCGAAGTTTTCAACTAGTAATGTACTAGACTTATGTATATTATGAATTGTAATAATGGCAAAGAAATGTAAATTTAATCAGAAACCTTTTTAAGGTGTATTGACTTAATTGTGGAATAAAACGACTTGTGATTATTTTTTTTGATATTCATCTCTGAGACTATAACTTGTGGTGTGTGTGTATATTGCGGGGTCACAGTAAAGAGTAGTTGATTGTTTAATGAGATTGGGTATTGTTAAGGGAAGTGGAACTCGTGACGACCCGGATCCCCGACCCCGGATCTGGGGGTGTTACAACTCGCCTGCAATGTCCATACATCTCGCATGCAGAAACCGTCCATCCTCATCCCTTATCACTGCACCAGTCCCAATCTGATGCGTATCAGGAATAATTGCTGCATCCGTATTTATCTTAACCCATCCCATGCTTGGTTTTTGCCACACCTTACTTCCCACACTCTGCCCTCTCCTTCTCATACTCTCCTCCTGTTGAGCATTCTTCCAGTCCTCCAGCATCTTTGTCGCTATCGCCTTAATGCCATATACTGATATGTTAATACGCTCCCATAGCCACTTATTTCGACGATTCCAGATGTGCCAGCAAAATAATGACAATGCTGCTGCTTGACTCCTTGTACACTGGGTAAAAAACCTTAAAAAAACATCAAACACATTTGATATTGTAGTTAGTCTGTTTAGAACCTTGTAATAAACCATTTCATTGGTCCCATTTTACATTTCATTTTTCAAATATTAAGCATGAGAATAACATTAAGTTAGTTAGATAATGTTTTTGATAAATACCTTTATTTATTGTAATAAAAATTCATAATAGAGTTTAATTTCTAAAAAATTAAATATTGAAAAACAATAGATATAAATAGGTCTAAAAAATTACCCTTATATTCATTTTGAAAAAAGAGTTGGACAAATAATTTGAAACAAATTATTTTTTTAAAAAGGACATGAATGGAACATAAAGAGTAATACTATTTGTGATATTTATGTAGTTTCTCCAATCTAGGAAATAAAAGTAAATATAAATATAAATAATTTTCTCCTCTATTCTTATATTTTTTTATAAGTTAAAAGTAAATTTAGAAAATAAAAATAAAGAAATTTTTTCAATGTAGGGATGGGCACAAAGGCACTTGGGGTCGGCGGATAATATCTTCGTCCCCAATCCTCGAATTTGATACCGATCCCCGAATCTCCGAATTGGATAATAATATATTCTTATATATTAAAATTTGTTTAAAAAAATAATCTACTAATTCATAATATATAAATATATTGATATTATTACATATTTTTAAAATCAAATAATATTAAAATTAATTTATAATACAAAAAAAATGAAAAATTAAATAATATTATATTATAATATAAAAAATTGAATAATAAATTATAAATTATTTTAAATTTTTAATAATTTTATAAAAGCTATCTATTTTTAATAATTATATATAATTTTAAATTCTAATAATATTATCAAAGCTACCAATAATTTATAGATTACTTTAAATTTTAACAATATTATCAAATTTATCTATTTTTAATATATATATATATATGTGTGTATATATATATATATATTTTCAACCCGAACAGAACGGGGATGGATGGGAATGGAGGGGGGTGCACATCCTAATTGCATGATATTGTAGTTAGTCTGTTTAGAACCTTGTAATAAACCATTTCATTGGTCCCATTTTACATTTCATTTTTCAAATACTAAGCATGAGAATAACATTAAGTTAGTTAGATAATGTTTTTGATAAATACCTTTATTTATTGTAATAAAAATTCATAATAGAGTTTAATTTCTAAAAAATTAAATATTGAAAAATAATAGATATAAATAGGTCTAAAAAATTACCCTTATATTCATTTTGAAAAAAGAGTTGGACAAATAATTTGAAACAAATTATTTTTTTAAAAAGGACATGAATGGAACATAAAGAGTAATACTATTTGTGATATTTATGTAGTTTCTCCAATCTAGGAAATAAAAGTAAAGATAAATATAAATAATTTTCTCCTCTATTCTTATATTTTTTTATAAGTTAAAAGTAAATTTAGAAAATAAAAATAAAGAAATTTTTTCAATGTTTTAACTTCTCAACAAATTATTGTGAAACAAGTTGTGGTTTTGTGAAAATATATTTTTTTACCTTATTTTATTTTCTTTAGAAGAAATGTTTCTTAAATATATTTCTATATTATAAGAATGTTATTAAATAAATATTTGTATAGAATTTTGTGGTAGTAGAATTTTTAATTTAAAATAGAGTGATTTCCTAGAATTTGTCGTGGGTTTGCATTAGTGACAATAATATGTTTTTCGCCGGTATGCATCACTAACAATACGGGCCTCTTTGTATATATATCCTACGAGGTGTGCTTAGATGGTTGCAGTAAGCCCATAACATTCAGTCTAGACAAAAGCAAGCTACCAGTGAGAAGCCATCCAATGATATAGCAAAAAAAAAGAAAAAAAAGAAAAGAAAAGCCTTCTAATGAAATGTCTTTGGATTACTAGTGGATCGATATTTGTTTTTGTGCTGTAATTACCCTTCACGAGTGACATAAGTCCATAACTAATTATGGGATTTGCTATGCTTGTTTAGGATATTTAAGTAATTTAAAGAAACTAGCTTAGATTCTGACAAAAAAAAGTAACTGACTTGTAACTCGTGTAAAGTACAGAAAATAATAATCTGATTGATTTTTTATTCAAATTATATAATTTCAAAATTATATTTTTATTTAAACTATTAGCCTAAATCGTCAATGACATATATGATATCGGTGGTCGAAATATCAACTATTATTTATTTTAAATTATGTACATTTTTTCATTATTAAATTGAGATTTAATGTTAATGAGAATAAAATATTGTAACCAAATAATTGACTAAGTCCTGCCATTTTATGGTGGAACGTATTTTTATTCAAATATTTTTAAATAAAGAGTATTGAATTAAAATAAAATATCTTCCGATTTTTATAGTGGAAATATTTTTCAAATCTTATACTATATATATACATAATTTAGCAAAATTTTTACATAATTTTTTCTATTTTTTGGTGATTCATTCTACATTTTTATTTATATATTAAATTAAAAAATTATTAAATTGGAAATGTTAGGAATCACATATATTTTAAAGGATGAACAAAACATATAATATTATAAATCATTAAGTAGGTATAGCTATCAACGGCTAAATTATCATTGTCTGATAGCCGTTGATGGAGTAGCTTATCTACGTACAAGTTTTACTAGCATTTTCATGTAGATTTCAATATATAGTCATTGTTGTAATTGTTCATTACATGGTCATCACCGACTCAATAGATAAATTCCATATGATGGGTAATTGTAAATACTTACTCGATACCATATAATTCTGATTAAGTGGACCGGGTCATCAATAACTAAGGAAAACAAGCTTTCAATGGCTAATGGGATCAACCCATCAACTGCTAAGGAGATTACACTATCAACGGCTATAGTAGCAAAGAGCGATTGACAGTGACTTGACAGAGCACATATATCAAATCTAATAGAGCACATAGGATCTTGGATTCCGAAGAAGAAGAAATATTTTATTTCCATGCATGACAAATTGGAGGGATATACAAAGTAATATATCAAGATTTAATCTAGCCTCATTTGTCAAGTCTCACGGGAAAGAGAATGAAAAAGCAATCTTGCTGGACCTCGAAGACTGAGTCATGTGTTGTCTAGCAAGCAGCTGTAACTTGGTGATATATAAACCAAGTAGTAGCAGTGTATTCTCCAAAATATAAGTTTATAGAGTTTTTCATAGAGATTAGTTGAGAGCACTATCTCTGAGAGAAACACTATGAAAAGAAGCTGTGAAATTTTTATAATTTGTACATATTATTTCTTCAATATATAACTTAGGTAGCAAGTCAAAAACAAACCACCTAAAATTTGTATGTCATGCGTACTTATTTTAGTTTAACAAATGTTCAAGTTCAAAAAAGTTAAAATCACTAATTTGTATTCAACCTCCCTTCTACAAATTACCCTAGTATTGATTGCTAGTAAATAATAATTGGTATCAGAGCAAGTCCTCAACTTATATAGGGTTTAAAGATCTTAAAACTATACAATCAGTCATGGGTAGGAAGGATGTTGTTGTGATGTAAAGCATAATTTAACATAATATGTAATCGAGGAAATATAACTCAACATGAAACATAAACTGATAAATAATATTAACTGTAAAGCACAGGCACCCTGAAGATAAAGACTGGATAAATACAAAGAATCAATAAATAGAATTAATGCTCTCAGTCTGTAACCAGGTCATGAAAAGAAGTTCATTAATATGTTCATGCCTCCCTGAAGAATAAAATGTCAAAGAAGTTTCAGTGTCAATAAAAAAATTTTAATTGAAGTATTAAAGATCAGGGGTTCAGTGCTTGAAGCAAAAAATGTCCAACAAAGTTGTATCAGCTCAGAATTGTAAAGAGATTGAATCAAATTAATTCATTGTTAGTTGTTTGTGAACCAGACCAGTGCACCAAGTATCAACACATCTGAAAATAATATAAAGGGAATCAAGGGAAGGAAAATTTTATAAGCCATAAATACATTCCCTTGTAGTTGCAACTTAGAAAATATTCTAAGGAAACATCAACCCCTATGGTCGCAAGTAAGGAAAGGATTTGTCCAAGGAAAAGTGTCACTAGTGCTCGCATCTCAGAAAGTTGTCTAAGGAAAAAGACTTCCCCTCCTAAGCGCAACTCAAGCTTATGTCAACAAGGAAGGGTGTTTTCTCCTTTACTCGTAACTCATGAGAATAATCAACAAGTTAAGGTTTTCTCATGTACTTGCAACTCAGGAGAAAAACAAGGAATTAGTTATTCCTTGTGTGCGCAAGTAAATAAATGGAAAAGATAAATTAATTCCCTCTTGTCGTCAATTACAATTTGGTAATATTTATTGAATGCAGAAGGAATTATTTTTTATTACTTGGCTGAAAATAAGCCGCGTGTCCAAACAATTGAAAGTCTACACAAATAGAAGCATAATAAATTAATCCATTCAGTTATCTTCCTCCGCTCCCAACTGTATTCTACGAAGCTCCATTAAAGACCAAATTTATTATCTTGTAAACATACTGTTATGATGTTGAATTTATTGTAGCTAATCATTTGATTGATTAGAGTGTAGCAACCTCAAAATTTATATTAATAAAATAAAATATTCCTCGAATTTTTTTGTGTCTATTTTTATTCCGTAAATTGAACGAAGAACTTGAAATGAATCGAAAAAGATTATAGGTATCGTATTCAACCCCACTTCTACGATAATTTGGGACTAACAATTGGTCTCAGAGTATAACGACTCGTGTATTTTTGAATTATTTAAATGTGTAATTATTGAATAATTAATTAAATAAAATGTGTAGATTGGTTCTGACAGCTGTGTGTTGTTTGTTATTATGTATGTGTGATTCATTGGTACACATGGTTATTTGCGTAATTAATTATTGAGTTGTACTGATTTGTTTTCACTTTTAAAAATGGAATTATTTCAAATTTATTTGCATAAATATTTGGATTGTCTCTAAAATTATTTTATGATTTTTTAATTTCAATAGTTATTTTTGGGATTTTATAAAATTGAGAAATCAATATTTCATTAAATATATATCTTTTAAATAATTTTCTGAATACATTTATTTGCAAAATCAATATTAAATTCAGGGATGCTTCAAATTTTATGAAACTCATATTTTATTAAGTTTGTAATATTCTGAGAATTTCAAAATTATTTTAAAATTTGTTTGGATTAAATTCACCCGCATGTTTGTTCGTTAAATTGTTAAATGCGGGTATAAGTTGCGTTTCAAAAATGATTTAAAAATTTTGAAAATTTTATTTTGTTATTTTTTATTTATTCCAGAAATTTTAAAATTAGTTTGGCAAATATTTGGGTTATTTTCGCCCGCAAGTTTATTCGTTAAAATTAAATTACGGGATAAATTGGGCTGCAGAAAGTTCGTATTTATCTTTATAACTACGTGTCAATTTTACAGAAATCTGTTGATACGTGTTGCAATTGTAAGCAAAGAGAATATATATATATATATATATATATATAATAAAACCACCCCCTTCCTTCACCCCCGGTAACATCAATCTTTCACACTCTCCTGGTCTCTCAATCTCTCACCCTCTTATCTTTGTCTCCTGCACCCTATCTTTCTCTTCCCCCGTTTCTTGGTCTCGTCGCCGCCGTTTTTCTTTCTTCCTCAGTTTCTTCTATTTTCCGGCCGATTCCTCTCTTCCCCGGTGAGTTTCCGGTTGTATTTCCGGTTGCTGGCATGAGTGATTTGATTTTGCTTCCGTTAATATGTATATATATATATATATATATTCGTGTATATATGCATGTATGTGTGTGTAATTTCTGTATGTTTGTGTACTGTGCTCGTTTGTGTGTGTATGGCAGTGTGTACGTGTGTGTCGCGCGCGCGAGCTGTGCGTGTGTGTACGGGTGTTGCTTTGGTTGCTTTTGTTCGAATTGCAGCATGTTGGGGCCTGTTTTATTTGGAATTTTGACATTACGAATTAATGTTGGGTTTCAAGCACATAAACGCAACAGAAACATTAATTAAAAACGTGAAAAATCAGAATTTTCGAAATTCACCGCAGGATCCATGCGAAAAATAGATATTCATTCGTAGATCAGATTGTTTACCTTAAGAATCTTTACAAATTGGTTGACTAATGGAGATCCAAAGCTTGTTTAATCACCACGCCATCTGCTTTCGCGATCTACGCTCTATCGGTATCCACACGGATGCTTGAACGTAAGGATTGAATGTGTACTAGCACAAACTCGTTTTTTCTTACTCTCTCCATCTTCTCCCTAGGTGGCTAGGGTTTTAGTAAAAGTCTTGCATACAAAATCAGCCACACAAGAGATATTATATAGAAAGTATAATAAGAATTATAACTCTTAACTAATTAAGAGTTATTATTAATTTGAAATTCCTATTTGTATAATAATTAAGTCACACTTAATTATTTAATAAATGAATTTCATAATTAATATTAGTAAATTCAAATATCAATATTTATCTAATTAATTAAGTCATACTTAATTAATATTATAAATAATTCGAATTACTTTAATATAATTTAAATCCAATTTAAATTAAATAATCCTTCAAGCATTCTTAGTGTGTGACCCTATATGTTATTATTACGTTGGCAACGAATTTTAAATCTAATTTAAAATCGTAAACAATGAGCGGCATCTAGTAATACATCATTGCTACCCAAGTAATAATAATTGAATTAGTGATTGATTAAACCTTTCGTGAATAATGTACAATATAATATAATCCCATTAACCAAATATTATAGATTAAACTAGAGGCATGTATTGTGTCATCCTCATCATAGTTTAATCCTAGTTTCCTTGATCAATAAGTAGACTATCATATCAAATCAACATTTGAGTGTGGCCACACATTTCATAGTCTAGCTCACACAAGAGGCCAATAATATCACTCCTAAAATAAGAGGGTTTAATCCCATCTAGATTATTCATATTTCTCATACGATTCATAATATATCCAATGTCCACTTTTATCATTACTCGGTCAAGGACAACTTTTAATGGAATCAATGTATATTAATTTCCGTATAGAAATATAATGACTTCAAGTCTAAGGACCATTACATCATTATCACTGTGAGAATTACTTATGACACAACAGACATGTAGAATCTCATATTGGGTTTGTCTAGTATCATGTACATATACCTATGATCATCATACCTATGATCAATGAGATGTGATCATCAGTCAACAAACACACCAGTCTCAATGCATTATTATTGTCCCTTAATAATAATACTCGACTAGGGACCTTTAGGAATACTGATACTATTCTCATAATCACATTTCTAAGTCACGTACTTAGAGATATAGAATTGCATATCATATTCCAAAAACATTTATTAATCTAACATTTATATCATAGTAAATTAAGAATTAATAAATTATAAAGAGAATAATTGATTGAACATAAACATTAATAATCCTAATGTCTTAAACTAAAACATCATAGTGGTATCTCTAGGGCACAAACACTAACAATTAAATGATTACTATTCATGATAAAACGTATTTCATGCGGAGAATGATTTTTAAAATAGTCGGTGGAATGTTTGCGTTGGAAACCCAGTATTTAATCGGGTACCCGCAAAATTTCGATGTCGTCGACTATGAGCCTCGGCGAGTCGACGGTGGACAGTGATAATTTTTATCTGAGTCCTAAATATATAAAACAAATAAAATGATTCATATAAAAAAATTTCGAAACTAAATAAATATTTGCGTTACGAGTCGTATCGAGTCGTGAATTATGGATTGTGATTTGTTGGAAAACTGACGTCAATTATATTTCGACAGGTAGGCTTATAAACATAGGAGTCTGTTAATGTTGTGTACTTGATGATAACTTGAACAAAACACTAAGTAGATTTTAATCAAGTGATTTTGTAGCTCTCGACGGATGAACTTTGTAGTCCCGACGGATGAACTTTGTAGTCCCGACGGATGACTACTGAACATCCATCGAGAGTGTAGCTTATGTAATAATAAGTCTTGTAGCACATTTCTGCAAACAACAATGTACTAGTAGAGTAGATGATGTAGGATTCTTTGAGTCATATTGACTACTGGATTGATATGCAGAATAGGTTGGATATATGTAAATATAAAATGTCTTGTAATTCTGTATAAGTGAAATAGAGTCAAGTGGCAGAAAGGCTCCCGACGGATGATCTACATAGGCTCCCGACATATAATCAACAAGGAATCCGACGGATGACCAACATAGTCCCGACGGATGATCATATTCAAAAAGAGTAGTTGACAGTGACAACGCTGTCACATGCGTCGAGTGTTTGCAAATGGAATGTGGCAGCCTAATTGCAGGATTTAGAGAACAAAGAAATATTACCATTTCCATGTAATTATGAAGATATTAAAAGATGCTGGATAGTGTAATGAAGTAACATGAAAAATAGACTAGAAACAATTTGTTTTACTTGTTTGTCTTTTTATCATGTAACTTGGTAGTATATAAACCAAGTGTAGCAAGTAGAACAAACAACTAAGAGAGTAAGCATTATTTCAGAGAGATAGAAAAACTGTATCTGTTAAACATCTCTTTGTAATTCTGCAAGTTCACTTGTAAGCAGTTGCGTGCTATTCAAACATCACAGAGTTCTCATCTTAATATATATCTCTGGTGGGTAAGTTCAAATCCACCAAAAAGTTTTAAAGCCTTGTGTTTTATTTCTTTGTGTTTGATTTTCATATCTTTATCATTCTATAATATAGAAAAATCTACATAGTTATATTATTAAAAACAGTTTTTAAAATCAGAAAAAGAAACCAGAATTACATTCAACCCCCCCTCTTCTATAATTCTTGTTGCATTGTTTGGGAATAACAATTGGTATCAGAGCAAGCTCTTGTAGTACAAAGAGTGTACAAATCACCACAATCAACAAGATGATCAGAAAGGATGCTAGAGTGAAAATTACATTTCTGGACAAAGACAACTATCACCACTGGAAGGTGAAGATGCACCTATATCTTATTTCTCAAGATGAAGCTTATGTGGACTGTATTGAGAAAGATCCTCATGTTCCTATGAGAGCTGCTACAGGAAATGAACCATCAGTTCCAAAGCCTAGACATGAATGGTCTGATCCAGACATTAAACAAGTCAGGAAAGATGAAAAGGCCATGAACATACTGTTTAATGGTGTTGATGGTGATATGTTTGACAACATCATAAACTGCAAAACAGCCAAGGAGGTTTGGGACACAATTGAAATTATTTGTGATGGAACTGAGCAAGTAAGAGAGAACAAATTGCAGTTCTTGATTCAGCAATATGAGCATTTTCATTATGAAGAAAGTAAGTCACTCACTGACATATTTAGTAGATTTCAAAAGCTACTGAATGCTCTCAAGTTGCATGGAAGGGTCTATTAAACAAAAGACTCAAACCTTAAATTCCTTAGATCTCTACCAAAGAAATGGAAGCCCATGACAATCTCTTTAAGAAACTCTCAAGATTACAAGGAATTCACCTTGGAAAGACTGTATGGAATTTTAAAAACCTATGAGATTGAAATAGAGCAAGATGAAAAGATGAGAAAGGAAAGAAGAAAGGAGGATCCATTACACTAGTTGTTGAGCAAGAAAAGGAAAAAGAGGTGAAGGTTGAAGCTGTGGAATCTTTATCAAACTCAAGGGTTTGTGAAAGCAAGGGTAAAGGGATGGTAGCTGAAAGTGAAGAATAGTTGAGCCAAGATGACATGGATGATATAGATGAGCATCTAGCATTCTTATCTTGAAGGTTTACCAAGATAAAATTCAAGAAGAAATTTGGAACATCTAAGCCAAACAGAAACATGGTGGATAAATCAAAGTTTAAATGTTTCAAATGTGGCTTAAGTGGTCATTTTGCAAATGAGTGCAGAAAGCCTAGTTCTGAAGGGAAAAAGTTTGAGTCTATAGACTATAAAAAGAAATATTTTGAGCTACTCAAACAAAAGGAAAAGGCATTCATTACTCAAGAAAATGATTGGCCAGCTGATGGATTGGATGAAGATGAAGAAACAAACTATGTCAACCTAGCCCTAATGGCTAAATCAGATGAAGCACAAGTTAGTTCATCTAGCAATCAGGTAATCACCACTATCCTAGCACATTTAACTAAATTTGAGTGCAATGATGACATCAATGATATGTCTACTGAATTGTATCATTTGCGTGTAACTCTTAAATCCCTCACTAAGGAAAATGCTAAAATTAAAGAAAACAATTTGTTTTTAAGTGAGAGGAATAATGTGCTAGAGTCTCAATTCATTGAATTTGAAAAATTGAGAATTGAATGTAAAACTGCCAGGGATGAATTAATTGAATCTTTAAAGAAAGAAGAGATTTTAAGAAAGCAGCTTGAACGAGAACAAGAAATAATTAAGGCATGGAAATCATCTAGAGATGTCCGTGCTCAAATTACTAAAGTTCAAGGTATAGAATTATTTTGTGACGCATCCTGGAAAAAGAGCAAGGAGAAACTGGATTCTAACTTGGTAGAAGGACTATCAAAGGATGTGGATTCGACGGATGATGAATATTATCCGTCGAAAGACCAAAATGACTATCCATCGAAAGACAAGGAATCACATCCGTCGACTGAGATAAAGCCAGTTAGCAAAGCCAAGCTAGCTAAGTTAAATGAGAAGTATGGATCACTTTCTAAAAACTTTGTTCCAAGAGAATCAAGTCAAGTGAGAAAAGAAAAGAGAGTCAATGTTGGGCGTCTGTCTATCAAGCAATTGAATGACAGATTGGAAAAGATTGAGGTTAAAACAGAATCAAAAAGGAAAAATAATAGAAATGGGAAGGTAGGAATTAACAAAATTAATAATTACACACCTGATAAATATGCTCCTACAAAAATCTGTGCTAAGTGAGGAAGTGTTAATCATCTGTCTGTTAATTGCAAACTTGCTAAGCTTGCACCCATGTCTGCACCTCATTCTTTTCCCAACATGACTACCATGCCTGCCATACATATGAATGTTTTGCCTGCACAGAATCTGAATGCACAATTTGCTAATATGTCATTTGCACCTAATCCTTATTATGCTGCATTTAGTATGCCTCAAATGCCATTTAGCATGTCGCCTGGAATAACATGTTTGCACATAGCATGCCTTATTATGTTAATCAAAATGTGCATGACAATTCTGCTTCAGTGAATGGTTTCAAAGGTCCAACTCAAATGACAAAGGATGAATCTGAAATACCCAAGTCAAATGAGGTCAAACCTACGAAACTTGGGTACCAAAATTAACTTGATTTGATTTTGATGTGTGCAGGGAAACAGAAAGAATCTTTGGTATCTGGATAGTGGTTGCTAAAGGCACATGACTGGAGATTCTACCCTGCTAACTGGTTTTAGAGAAAGAGCTGGCCCAAGTATTACTTTTGGAGATGACAACAAAGGTTATGTTGTGGGATATGGATTGATTTCAAAGGATAATGTCATCATTGAGGAAGTTTCCCTAGTGGATGATCTCAAGAACAATCTGTTGAGTATCAGCCAGCTTTGTGATAGGAGCAACTCAGTTACTTTAATATAGAAGCCTATGTTGTGACCGACAAGAAGAGCAACAAAGTGGTTCTCACTGGAGTGAGAAAAGGCAATGTGTATCTAGATGACTTCAACTCAACAAATGCAGAATCTGTACTTGTCTTCTCAGTAAAGCAAGTCAAGATGAAAGTTGGCTATGACACAAGAAGCTGTCCCATCTAAACTTCAAGACCATGAATGAGCTAGTCAAGAAATATTTGGTTAGAGGTATTCCTCAAGTAGAGTTTTCAAATGATGGATTGTGTGATGCCTGCCAGAAAGGAAGCATATTAAAGCATCATTCAAAAAGAAGCTTGAATCATCTATTGAAGAACCTTTACAATTACTTCACACGGCCTTGTTTGGACCAGTAAATGTATTGTCTATCTCAAAGAAGAGATATTTCCTAGTAATTGTGGATGATTTTTCAAAGTTCTGTTGGACATATTTTCTAACATCCAAAAATGAGGCTAGTGAAATCATCACCAATCATATAAGGCAAGTTAACAATAATCCTGACTTCAAGGTTAGAAGAATCGGGAGTGACAATGGAACTGAGTTCAAGAATTCTGTGATGAGAGTGTTTTGTGAAGAGTATGGAATCATGCATGAGTTTTCTACTGCAAGAACTCCACAACAAAATAGTGTGGTGGAAAGGAAGAATAGATCACTCATTGAAGCTGCAAGAACAATTCTTGAAGAATCAAGGCTGCCAACTTACTTTTGGGCAGAAGCTGTGAAAATAACAAGCTATACTCAGAATATCTCCTTGATCAATCAAGCAAAAGGCATGACTCCATATTAGATATTCAATAATAGGAAGGCAACTCTAAATTTTCTTCATGTCTTTGGATGCAAATGCTACATTCTAAGAAATCAAATTGAACAGCATGGAAAGTTTGATGCTAAAGCAGATGAAGGAATTTTTGTTGGACATGCTTTTGGAAAAGCATATAGAGTCTACAATCTTAGAACAAACATTGTTATGGAATATGTACATGTTGTGTTTGATGATAAGAAGATTGAAAGACTAAAAGATGAAGGTTTCCATGATAGCATCAAATTTGACAATGTTGAGATAACTTGTGATGACAGTGATGATGATAGTGATCAAGAATTAATGACTAAGGATAATGCAGAAAAATATATCTCCAATAATGCACAAAATTCAGCATCATTCGAGGTACAAAATGCATCATCCATCAGAAGACAATCAGCTTCATCCTTTGGGATACAAAGTGCATCATCCGTCGGAACAATCAGAGAAACTGAGAGTCAAAATAGATCACTTACAGAAAGAACTCCTTCTTTAAATCAAAGATCCACAAACTTAGGGGGAGTTTCTTCTAATCAAAACTCAGTCGCACATCAAGACAATGATGAGGCCTCTTCATCTAGAGCTAATCTACCACAATAGATAAAATGGACTAGAGATCACCCTTTTGAGCTCATTATTGGTGATGCATCTTCTAGAGTTCAAACAAGAAAAAAAACTCAAGAAGAATGTCTATATAAAACTTTCTCTCAGATGAAGAACCAAAGAAGGTAGAAGAGGCTCTGTTGGATCCTGATTGGGTTTTAGCTATGCAAGAGGAGCTAAACCAATTTGAGAGGAATAAAATATGGAAGCTGGTACCCAAACCTAAAGGAAAGAATCCAATTGACACTAAGTGGGTATTTAGAAACAAGATGGATGAAAATGGCATAATTGTTAGGAATAAAGCTAGATTGGTTGCTAAGGGCTACTGTCAACAAGGAATAGATTTTGATGAAACTTTTGCTCCTATTACAAGACTTGAAACCATCAGAATTTTCCTAGCCTACGCAGCCCATGCCAATTTCAAAGTCTATCAAATGGATGTCAAAAGTGCCTTTTTGATGGAGATTTAGAGGAGGAATTCTATGCAGGCAGCCTCCTATTTTTGAAGATCCAAATTTTCCATAATATGTCTACTATCTTTTGAAAGCACTATATGGATTGAAGCAAGCACCTAGAGCCTGGTATGATACTTTATCAAAGTTTCTCTTAGAAAATCACTTCACAAAAGGTATTGTTCACAAAACTTTATTCTTTAGAAATATTAATGGCTCTAGCATACCTGTTCAAATTTATGTAGATGATATTATATTTGGCTCTACAGATGAAAAACGTTGCAAAAAGTTTGCCAAATTGATGTAAAGTAAGTATGAAATGAGCATGATGGGAGAACTAACTTACTTTTTTGGTTTACAAGTTAAGCAAGTTAGTGATGGAATATTCATTAGTCAAACCAAATACGTTTATGATCTTTTAAAGAAGTTTGATCTAATAGATTGCACATCTGCAAAAACTCTCATGGCCACTGCAACTAAACTTGAATTAAACACAACTGAAAAGTCTGTGGATATTTCAAGCTATAGAGGCATGGTTGGCTCACTTTTATATTTAACAGCTAGTAGGCCAGATATAATGTTTGCTACTTGTCTTTGTGCTAGATTTCAGGCTAATCCTAGAGAATCTCATTTAGTAGCTACTAAGAGAATTTTCAGATATCTCAAGGGAACACCAAAACTTGGTATTTGGTACCCTAGAGATTCTGGTTTTGATCTAACTGGTTATTCAGATGCAGATTATGCAGGTTGTAAAATTGATTGAAAGAGTACAACAGGGACCTGTCAATTTCTAGGAAACAAGCTTGTATCCCGGTTCAGTAAAAAAGCAAAATTCAGTCTCTACTTCTACAGCTGAGGCTAAATATATTGTTGATGGCAGTTGCTGTGCTCAATTCTATGGATGAAAAACCAATTGTTGGACTATGGTCTGTAAGTGGACAAAATTCCTATTTTCTGTGATAAAACAAGTGCAATTAACATTACTGAAAATCCAGTACAACATTCAAGAACAAAGCACGTAGACATCAAGTACCACTTTATTAGGGAACATGTAATGAATGGTACTGTGGAACTTCATTTTGTTCCAAGTGAGAAGCTACTTGGAGATATCTTTACCAAGCCACTTGATGAATCCACCTTCACTAAGTTAGTAAGTGAGTTAGGTATGCTTAATTATTCTTAAATCATTTTTGATAATTTTGCAAGTTGAAATGCAGCCAGAAACTTAATTGATTTTTCTGTTTTGGATGATAATTTGGCTAAGTCAAAATTTACATCTCAACGGATGTTCATTATCCATCAAGTTTGATCATCCGTCGAAATAGAATAGCTTGGTAAAAAAATTAATTAATTTTCTGGATTATTTTAAACCTGACGGATAATTGCTTTATTCGCATCCATCGAATTGTCTTAATCTTATCCGTTGATTCTGAGCATTATCTGTCGAATTTACTTACAGCCTGTATGTATATTTCAAAGGATAATCTTAGAATTTTGGCAGTTTTCTTATTAAACGGCTATTTTGGGCCATTTTGATTGGTTACTTTATTTTTACCTTTAATTTTTTATCTCACTTTTATCTGAGAATACATAAAAGCCTAATTTCAAGTTCATTTTAGCTTTAATCTATCTCTACTGCAATTAACTGCTCTCTTCTTCCTCAAAGCAAAACCCCCTTTCTTTCTGCAACTTTCCCTGCTTAAAAATGGCACTAGTAGTCAAGATCATGTCTCAGTCAGGATTCATTTATGAGAAGAATAACTTCGTGAGTCTTGTAAACAAATAGATTCCAGCCTCTCAAGATTATCATAAAATGATGGATTTTGTGAAGGGATGCAAGCTTAACTATGGCATGCTAGAATCACCCACAATCTACTGTAAAGTTGTGGAGGAGATGTGGACCACTGCTGTGTATCAGGCAACTAATAAAACTATAACTCTCTCCATTAAAGGTCAGGAATTTTATATTAACAGTGATACTATCCAAGCATGCTTTAAAATTCTTGAAAACACTACTACTAAACCACACACAGATGTTGATTTAGTTAACTTGCTTAATTCTATTGGCTATGCACTTTCTACCACTAAATTAAGTGAAATTAGGAGGTTAGGTCTTAGGAAAGAGTGGAGCTTTCTGTGTGATATAGTTACCAAGGTGTTTTATTGTAAAATAAGAAACTTTGACTCTATCAATATTGCCATGCTTAACATGCTTTACATGTTGGTTACTGATAATTACTATAATTTTAGTGATGCTATGATGTTTGAGTTAGGTTACAAGTTAAGGGAGATTAAAAAGAGAACTAGAAATGTTTATTATGCTAGATTCTTTATGATTCTTGCTAACCATATTTGTGAAGATCTTGTGATTGAGAACCCAACCAACAAACTGGATTGTTGGGTTCAAGAAAGAAGAGTAATTGCAGATTTAAACAGAGAAAATCACCACAAGGAGGTGCCCCTTGTTTATTTACCTATCATGGAGGGCCCTCAGGTAAGTGAGGTAAATACTCCTTTCCCTACTCCTTCTACCTCTCAAGTTTCTTTTCGATTGACTGTGGCTATGGCATCTGTGTCAATGACCCAACAGATGCATACCCAAGCCACAAAATTCAAAACTGCAAAATCCAAATAAAAAAAAACACACTCTGGTGTCTCTCAAAAGATGTCAGTTTCAAAATCTACCAAAAACAAAGAGGGGAGTGTGAAGGGAGATGAGATTGGTGAGGGACAAGGTGAACATCAAAGAAGCCCTAAGAATAAGGATGTGAAGGGTTTCAAGCACATAAACGCAACAGAAACAATAATTAAAAACATAAAAAAATCAGAATTTTCGAAACCCTCCGTCGGATCCATGCAAAAAACATATATTTAATTTGTAGATCAGATTGTTTACCTTAAGAAGCTTTACCAATTGGTTGACTAATGGAGATCCAAAGCTTGTTCAATCACCACGCATCCCGCTCTCGTGATCTACGCTCTATCGGTATCAACACGAATGCTTGAACTCAAGGATTGAATGTGTACTAGCACAAACTCGTTTCTTCTTGCTCTCTCCATCTTCTCCCTTGGTGGCTAGGGTTTAAGTAAAAGTCTTGCTTACAAAATCAGCCACACAAGAGATATTATATCGAGAGTAAAAAAACGAATTATAACTCTTAACTAATTAGGTGTTATTATAAATTTGAAATTCCTATTTGTATTATAAATAAGTCTCACTTAATTATTTAACACATAAATTTCATAATTAATATTAGTAAATTCGAATATCAATATTTATCTAATTAATTAAGTCATACTTAATTAATATTATAAATAATTCGAATTACTATAATATAATTTAAATCCAATTTAAATTAAATAATCCTTCAAGCATTCTTAGTGTGTGACCCTATAGGTTATTAATACGTTGGCAACGAATTTTAAATCTAATTTAAAATTGTAAACAATGAGCGGCATCTAGTAATACATCATTGTTACCCAAGTAATAATAATTGAATCGGTGATCGATTAAACCTTTTGTGAATAATGTACAATGTAATATAATCCCTTTAACCACATATTATAGATTAAACTAGAGGCATGTTATGTGTCATCATCATCAATGTTTAATCCAGGTTTTCTTGATCAATGAGTAGACTATCATATCAAATCAATATTTGAGTGTGGCCACGCATTTCGTAGTCTAGCTCACATAAGAGGCCAATAATATCACTCCTAAAATAGGAGGGTTAAATCCCTTCTAGATCATTCATATTTCTCATACGATTAATAATATACCCAATGTCCACTTTTATCATTACCCGGTCAAGGATAACTTTTAATGGAATCAATGTATATTAATTCTCGTATATAAATATAATGACTTCAGGTCTAGGGACCATTACATTATTATCACTGTGAGAATTACTTATGACACAAAAGACATGTAGAATCTCACATCGGGTCTGTCCAGCACCATGTACATGTACATCTGCTTATGTCTTTGACTTTAGTATCACTATACCTATGATCAATGAGATGTGATCATCAGTCAACAAACACACTAGTCTTAATGCATTATTATTGTCCCTTAATAATAATACTCGACTAGGGACATTTAGGAATATTGAAATTATTCTCGTAATCTCATTTCTAAGTCACGTACTTAAAGATATAGAATTGCATATCATATTCCAAGGACATTTATTAATCTAACATTTATATTGCAGTAAATTAAGAATTAATAAATTATAAGTGAATAATCGATAGAACATAAATATTAATAATCCAAATATCTTTAACTAAAACATCATAGTGTTGTCTCTAGGGCACAAACACTAACAGTCTCCCACTTGCACTAGAGCCAATCAACCATGTATCTAATACTCATGGAACTAGTATGACCATCATGCTTATGCTGCGACAAAGCCTTACTCAGTGGGTCTACAACACTATCATTACCATGCACTTTACATTTATATCTCCTTGATCATTAATCTCATTAATAAGGTGATATCGCTTAAGGATATGCCTAAACAGTCTCCTTGGCTGTTTCAAAACATCAATATATCCGGCTTCCATAGAATCATTAATGTTCTTGCTGTGAACTATTCAAGGTAACATCAATTACATTTAGACAAAACACAAACCAGGCATAGACATATAATTATCCCTGTCTATCCATAAATTAGGTTAAGAAACTAGTATCAGTGTAACCCTTTACAACTAGTTCCCTATCTTCTCCTTACACCAAAAATAAATCTTTAGTCCTCTTTAAGTACTTGAGAATATTCTTGACAATTATCCAGTGACCCTCACCTGGATTAGACCGGTATATGTTCATTATGCTCAAAGCATACGAAATATCAGGACAAGTACATATCATTGCTTATATTATTGATCCAATTACCGAAGCATATGAAGCTTTTCTAAGACGGCCCTTATCATCTAATGATTTAGGGGCAATTATCTTTTGAGATCACTATCCCATGAGACATCGAAACATATCATTTCTTTATCTCCTGCATCCTAAAATGATGCAATATTTTATCAATGTATGCACTCCGACTAGGTCGATTAATCTTTTCAATCTATCTCTGTAGATCTTGATCCCTAATATATAGGTAGCATCCCTAAGTCTTTCACCAAGAAACTTTTTCTCAACCAAGTCTTTATAGCCTGTAGAGAAGGTATGACATTATTTATTTATAGTATGTCATCTATATATAATACTAGGAATGTCACATGACTCTCACTAACCTTCTTGTAAACACATGGTTCATCTTTATTTTGAATAAAGCCAAACACTTTGACCATTTTTTCAAAATGAATATTCATTCTCCTTGAGGCTTGCTTCAATCTATAAATAGATAGAAGCAACTTACAAACTATCTTAGCAAGCATTGGATAGACAAAACCCTCAGGTTATATCATATATACATCCTCTCCAAGGCTCTCATATAAGAAAGCAGTTTTGACATCCATTTGCCAAATCTCATAGTCAAAGTAAGCAACTATTGCTAACAAAATCCTGATGGACTTGGCCATAGTAACCGGTGAAAAAGTCTCATCATAGTCTATAACATGAATTTGTTTGAAACTTTTTTCCACTAGTCGCGTCTTATAGGTCTGTACTTTACCATCCATGTTAGTTTTCTTCTTGAAAACTCACTTGCACCCTATAGGTTTTACCCCTTCGAGTGGATCAACTAAAGTCAGTACTTTATTTTGATACATGGATTCCATCTCGGATTTTATGGCCTCCAGCCATCTCTCGGAGTCTGAACTGTTCATAGCATCTTGGAAGGTGAGAGGCTTATCATTATCCGTAAGCATCACATCACAATCTTGAGTCAAAAGAAATCAATAATTTCTCTCAGACTTATGGTGAATCCTACTAGATCTATGAATAACCTGTGTTTCTTGGACAAGATTCCTTTCAACATTTTGATGTACATCCTTATCTTATTCCAACTCTAGTTCAATTTTATCATGTGGTTCTCGATCTTCATCGAGATGTATTATCCTCCCACTGAGTTTCTTAGAAAGTAGTTCTCCCTCAAGAAATACAGCGGCCCGAGCAACAAACACTTTTTTCTCGAAAGGATTATTAAACTATACCATAGTCTCACTTGGATATCCCACGAAATAGCATCTATCTAATTTTGGTCCAAGCTTGTCAGAGGCTAAACGTTTTACAAACGCTTCACGTCCCAAATTTTCATAAATGACATGCTATGACGTTTATTAGTCCATATCTCATATGGAGTCTTTTGAACCGCTTTAGTCGGAACTTGGTTAAGTGTATATGCAACCATTTCTAGAGCATAACCCAAGAAACTGAATGGAAGATCCGCTTGACTCATCATCGATCGCACTATGTCCAACAAGGTACGATTTCTCCTCTCAGAATCTCTATTCCATTCAGTTGTTCCAGAAGGAGTAAGTTATGATACACTATCACACTCTTTCAAGAAACTCTTGAAATTGAGGTTTAAGTATTCTCCTCCACGATCTGATCGTAAAACTTTTATACTTTTCCCTTGTTTTCTTTTCTACTTCGGCCTTATATTCTTTGAACATTTCAAAAGAATCGGATTTGTTCTTCATAAGAATCACATATCCATATCTACTGAAATCATCAGTAAATGTTATAAAGTAGTATAAGCCCCCCTTGCCATCATACGCATTCGACCACATACATTATTATGTATAAGTCATAACCGTTCGGTGGCCCTTTCACATGATCAGGTAAAAGAAGTTTGTCATTTTTCCAATGAGATAAAGTTCGCATCTTCCGTATGATTCAAAATCAAACTTATCCAAGTATCCATCTATATGTAACTCAGAAATGCGTTTTTCATTAATATGGCTTAACGACAATGGTAGAGGTAATGTTTGATTTGAGTTATCTTAGAACATATAAATTGTTAACTAATAGTGCAACATTATAAGCCTTATCATTAAAATAGAATAAACAACTATTGTTTATTTAATTAAAATGAAAACCTTTCTTGTCCTGACAAGAAATTGATTTAATGTATCCCTTAAAGGCAGGCACGTAATAACAATTTATCAAGTTCTCAATCTCGCCTATATGGGCAAAATTAGGGATCGAGTTCCTTCAACTAGAGCAATAACTTTTGCTCCAATTCTAACCCGATACCTGAAGCTTGACCATTGCTAGTCTTCTTCTTTGGATCTTCCAAACAAGCTCGACAATTTAACTTCCAATCATCCAGTTATTTCCACAGAAATGACAATCATCTCCTTTAACAACACCACTATCAGGCTTTAAAAGCTCTTTGGGATTGGACTTTGGTTTGGCACCGTATAAGATCAAATCTTCACCTTGCATGTCCATTTTCCTTTCCCATTTGCATTCCATGTGTACATCATCAATATGGACATAATTCATGCCTTTACCGTGTTATTTTCAGCAGTTCTAAACATGGTTAACAACTCAGTGAGTCTTATGTCTATC
Organism: Apium graveolens; assembly: GCF_009905375.1. Classification (NCBI taxonomy): domain Eukaryota; kingdom Viridiplantae; phylum Streptophyta; class Magnoliopsida; order Apiales; family Apiaceae; genus Apium; species Apium graveolens. The sequence goes on along the minus strand of NC_133655.1, from coordinate 99,050,276 downwards.
TCATTCCTTTTGTTGTTAACAAACTGAGAATAGAAGTTGTTCAAAGATTGTTTGATCAAATCAAGCTGAGTCTCTAGACCATTCTTGAAACCCAAAATATCAAGGTACATATGCCTATCATCTTTAGAACATGTGGTCCAACCGGATATCATTCCCCCATTAATGCAAAAGTATGGTGCCTTATTATTGTCAAATCTTTCTGACGAGCCTATCCTTCAAACATCCTTTGAAGGTGCTCAATCATATCATAAGCATCATTATGCTCTTGTTGCTTCCAAAGCTCAGCACTCATAATTACAAGCACGGGACATGAAACATCAGTTGCATAATTAATTTACTTCTGGTAAGCATTTTGTTCTGCACATGTTTCATTCTCAGCTAGAAGAAATAAGGGAAGGGTTTGAATAACATCCTTGAACCCGAGGACAATCCTCAAGTTCTCATGTCAATCGTTGAAACTATTTCATGTCAGCTTGTCTTTCTTAAGGACCATTACATAGAGAAGTTATTTGTGTTATTTGTCATTTGATATCTACAATATTAAAGTGCATAAAATGACTTAATCTACAGATGATCATTAAATTATGTTCAAGTGATTATTCATATATATATTCACAATATATATATATATCCCACTATTTTTATCAAATCAATAGCCCTAACTATTAATTCGGAAAAAATATCATCTATATCATTTCTAGTGAGCCAAGATCAATATTTCACCATGCGTTAGGTCAGCTTTGGCTTTTCTCCTAAAACAAGATTATTTAGGTAGACAACATTTGTCAATTATATCAACTATATGACTCTTGGATAGCTTGGTGGAACAACATTTGTTCATATTTATCTAATAAATCTCGCCAAACTCTATACCTCTAAGTTCACAATCCTATTGTGATAACTTAGTTAAGTCAAACCCAATAGTCAAAAAGTATCAATATACTTCAACACATCTCCCACGATAGATAGGAGTACTTCGCTTTGGCGAACCCACTCCTGGTCAATCTAAGGGTTAACGCATTGGACTCATTGGAAGACATCTGATCAACTTAATATTAACTTTAGGGTTTTGTTAATTTTAAAATGATCATGATCCCATCATAAAGAGATTCCCAATTTTTCCTTAAATAAAATACTTCAAATCAATATTTGTCAATGGTTTGATTTCCAGGTAGTGAGGGAGTCACAACGGTCTCGCTTAAAACCCACAAACTTACAAGTTCAAAGAACTCGCTTTTGACAAAATCGCCCCATGTCAGAAATAAAGAAAATTTGTATTTTATTTTGTGTTTCATAAACACGAGAATCTCATAATCATTTGTTCATTGTAAAATCTTGAATCGTTACAGATTTTATCTTGATTAGCAAGCATGGCATGGGTGTCGTATTTAATACATACATCCTTAATCTAATTAAGCATGCATCTTGATAAACTACTATACACATACATTCATCATATGCACATATATATGTAAAGTGCAATAAATAAACATGGTTGGTTATGGATTCATCCTATGTGATCTTTTATCAAGCTAATGACAAAGATCTAGGTCAATCTAAGGTGGAAAATAAATACAGGCTAACTATTACATGTCTTCTATATTGTATTGCTTCCTTGGATGGCCTCCGTGTGGGATTACCCTTGATCTTCAAATCTTCATGTCTTCATGTAAATTACAAGAATGAAATATGAAAACTAATCTAATGAACATACAATAAGAACTCGAGTTACATTCGAGATTTAATAATTACAAGATTAAACGACATGCAAGCCGTATTTGAAAAACCAAAACCATTAACCTAAGGTCATAAGCCATAACCATCCACCATGCTCAATTAACACAAAATAACATATTAAAACATATAATCAGATCTTAACGTATCATACCCATCATGATCTAATCATAAAACCCAAATATTGAAAAAATCAGAAAATTTGAAATTAAATCTGATAACATTAAATCGTATATTACAGGGCCTAAACGACGTCAAACGCCTTACAGATCGGTCGTTGATAGATTTAGCTATAAGTTTCGTTCAGACGCTCGATTCCATATGAAATAGCGAATTCGTTCGCCAAAATCGAACACCAGACCCAGATTTCAGCAAATCCGCTGCATCCGATTCAGAATCATATCAAATACGATTCATATAATAAGAACAAACACAAAACATGTATATATCATTATATATACAAATTATATAATCATCATATGATTATACAACTCACATGAATATCATATATTCAAAATATATATATACATACGCATATATAAACATAACAACATGTAAAATATACAAAATCGCATACATAACAGTCATGGAATACTGTATACATGTTATGAACCAGTAAACACAAACAAATTAAACACTTTTCGAAAGTAGTTCTAATGCCATTGAAGGGTTTCGAGCACATAAACGCAACGGAAACAGTAATTAAAAACGTAAAAAAATCAGAATTTTTGAAACCCACCGCAGGATCCATGCGAAAAACTTATATTTAATTCGTAGACCAGATTGTTTACCTTAAGAAGCTTTACCAATTGGTTGACTAATGGAGATCCAAAGCTTGTTCAATCACCACGCATCCCGCTCTCGCGATCTACGCTCTATCGGTTTCCACACGAATGCTTGAACTCAAGGATTAAATGTGTACTAGCATAATCTCATTTCTTCTTGCTCTCTCCATCTTCTCCCTTGGTGGCTAGGGTTTTAGTAAAAGTCTTGCTTAGAAAATCAGCCACATATATAGAGAGGAGAAAAAGGAATTATAACTCTTAACTAATTAGGAGTTATTATTAATTTGAAATTCCTATTTGTATTATAATTAATTCTCAATAAATTTCATAATTAATATTAGTAAATTCGAATATCAGTATTTATCTAATTAATTAAGTTATACTTATTTAATATTATAAATAATTTGAATTACTTTAATATTATTTAAATCCAATTTAAATTAAATAATCCTTCAAGCATTCTTAGTGTGTGACCCTATAGATTATTATTACGTTGGCAATGAATTTTAAATCTAATTTAAAATCGTAAACAATGAGCGGCATTTAGTAATACACTATTGATACCCAAGTAATAATAATTGAATTGGTAATAGATTAAACCTTTTGTGAATAATGTACAATGTATTATAATCCCTTTAACCACATATTATAGATTAAACTAGAGGCATGTAATATGTCATCCTCATCAATGTTTAATCCAGGTTTCCTTGATCAATGAGTAGACTATCATATTAAATCAACATTTGAGCGTGGCCACGCATTTCGTAGTCTAGCTCACACAAGAGGCCAATAATATCACTCCTAAAATAGGAGGGTTAAATCTCTCCTAGATCATTCATATTTCTCATACGATTCATAATATACGCAATGTCCACTTTTATCATTTCCCGGTCAAGGATAACTTTTAATGGAATCAATGTATATTAATTCTCGTATAGAAATATAATGACTTCAGGTCTACGGACCATTACATAATTATCACTGTGAGAATTACTTATGACACAACAGACATGTAGAATCTCACATCGGGTTTGTCCAGCAATATGTACATGTACATCTGCCTGTGTCTTTGACTTTAGTATCACTATATATATGATCAATGAGATGTGATCATCAGTCAACAAACACACTAGTCTTAATGTATTATTATTATCCCTTAATAATAATACTCGATTAGGGACCTTTAGGAATATTGATACTATTCTCGTAATCTCATTTCTAAGTCACGTACTTAGAGATATAGAATTGCATATCATATTCCAAGGACATTTATTAATCTAACATTTATATCACAGTAAATTAAGAATTAATAAATTATAAAGGGAATAATCGATAGAACATAAATATTAATAATCCAAATATCTTTAACTAAAACATCATAGTGTTATCTCTAGGGCACAAACACTAACAGGATGGTGAGGTGAGTGTACCCAAACCTAGCCACACCACAGTTTCCCAACAAACTGTGGTGCTTAATAAGAAAATTAGCACATCTCTAGTTTCATCCTCCCAAAAGGATGCTACTATTGAAACAAGCTCCCAACTAGGAGCACGGGATAAAAGGGTTAGGGACACAGACTCACCCCAGACTTATACAAGAAAGTGGAAGTCTAGAAAACTTGGGGATGCACAGGGATTACACATAGTGCAAACTGCAGCTAAAGACTCAAACTCAGTTTGATGTGTCTCCAATAAATGTGGAGTCACAACCAAAATCTCTAACTATAAACATCTCACACAGACTAGATGCACAAAACTCTCCCACCAATTCTCTGGATGTGGATATGATTCACACATCAATTCCTGATTCTCCTTCTTTAACTTTATTGGAGAAGCCAAAATTCAGTGCAAGTGAGCATCATCTTTTAGATGATTTGTTGGCTCACTTGCCAATTCTTTCAGGAACCATTGAGACTTCTGTGCCTAAATTGTCATCAATCTTCACATAGTCCATAATAGTTTCAACTCCAAACTCCATAATTTCCTCTATTCCGGTGGATATGTTTATCCATCGACTAGTGATTGTATCCCGATGGATGTGCCTAACAGCAGTCATCCGTCAGCTATCCTAAATACTACCCCGATGGATGTTCCTCATCCGTCGGTACTCAGTATACAAACTAAACTTTCAACAATTGTTACAAGTGTAGATGAGCTAGTAGTTGTGCAATCACTCCTAGGATTGAGGGAAGGGAGTGAACAGAGTGAGCGGCTGAGTTGCTCTCAGGCAAAAGGAGAGGAAAAGGGAGAAAATACGCAGGCTATTTCATCCATCCTGGAAAAAGTGAGTGAGGGGAGTTCCACCTTAGTATGTGAAGGTGAGGGTGTGAGGGTGGTGAGCCATAGGGAGCCCTTGATGCAAGAATATAGAGAAAATGAGAAAAATGCAGGTACTAAAATTTGGGAAGAGCCTATTGTAAGTGAGTTAATGGATGTTAATGAGGCTGACAAGAAACAGCTATTTCCGCAAGAATATCAAGCTGTCTTAGACTATGTTTCTTATGAAGTTGAGGCATTTACTCACCCTGTGTCAACATATCAAGTTTTAGCTGAACAGGACAATGTGGCTGCTGAAAGGATGCTAAACTTTGTGCACACTACTGTATCTATGCAAAGAGCAAAGGATGTTATAACTGACATGCCCTCCACAGCTGGTAATGACTTTGAATTGGCTGAAGACTCCTTTAGGGATGATGGTGAGGATGATGAGGATGAAAACATGAGCATAGGGGGAGATGCAGAAACCCCATCTTGGATGCTGCACAAGGAATGCTCATATCCATATCTCCAATCCACACTTTTCAAGCTTATTCATGACAGCCAAACAACAATATAAGCATTCACAAATGCCAGCACCAAAAGACTACTCACTGCTCATCTGGAAACTCTTCAACTGCATAAGATTCAAGCTCTCCAACAAAGTCAGAATGTGGATGCACTTAAGTAAGAACTTTTGGATGCCAAACAAGACTTTGTAACAAGGTTGGATGCTAGGCTTCCAGGCACCACCATGACTGAGATAGCTTAAAATATTAGGAAGGAAGCTGATTTGAAAAGAAAGGTTGAGGTCATGGACACTAGACTGACCACTGTGGAGAAGTCAGTGGCCAAGATACTTGCAAATACGGAAGTTCAAACTCAATTGCTTCAACAGTTAGTGGTTGCACAGACTTCTACCTCTACTCAACTTGATGCTAACAAAAAGGGGGAGAAAGACTCAGTTGTTCCAGTTAGCCAAGGGGAGCCAACAAGTGAGGGAGAGAATGTGCTAAACATAAAAGTCAGTCAAGTAATTGTGCTAGAAATTACTTTTCCTAAGCCACCAGTCTTGGACAACATTGATCTGATCCAAATAGCAGTTGCTAAGTTGGATTCAAATAAAAATTTTAAGAAACTTGATGTTGTAGCAGTTGAGAAGGAACTGGATGACAAATGGAAGAAAATTGATGAAGAAATAATAAAGAAGTTTGGTGCAATTGAAAAGAAAGGCAAGGTCTTTTCTCACTTCTCTCAATTGAGATAAATATCTGCAAATAAAATGAGCCTAAGGAATTAGAAAGGGGTCAACCCTCATCAATAAGGTCACCAAAGGCCAGTGCAATTTTTAAGCCAAAAGAAATAATCCAAAAACTTTAGACAAAAATCCACTGGACCTATCCTATGAAACCCCTAGGCCAGATGAAAAAAAGCTGCTTTTTGGCGCCCCAAAATCCGGGGTCAGGGATCTAGGAGGCCACACCATCTTGAATGCTATATAACACTTATCTTGTATCACAAAATATAAATACTCATACCTTTACGACCCCACACTTATCACACACACACACACACACACTTATAGGTTATTTTCTTGGAAACGAACCATTCAATACTAGATTAAATTAATCCACAAAGTGATAATTATTACAACCCAAAAGTAATTAAGTCTTATCGCGGAAATAACCTTTAAGTAAGGTTAGTCCGTCGGCCAAATATTCGTTTCTTATTTATTATCTTACATAAGTCATACTTGTAAATAAGCTAGACCAAAAATAACTGAAAACCAATCCAGCTTATTCGATCTACCTGAGGTACACCAACAAACATCCTACGGAACAGCTGGCCATTTCCTACCCGTTTCATGGCTATGAGTTTCATGATAGGCATCTTGATTCACTATTGTGCTGTGTCAATTTAAGAAAATAAGTGTGAGCTATAATGCCCAGCATAATAATGTACAGTATGAAATGACTGTATGATAAACTCAAGTATAATACCATATATGATAAATATATTTTATTCAAAAATAGTTTTCCTTGGTGATACACACCTTCTTTTGAAGACAATTCTTTAGTGGATTTATTATCATGCGAATACCTTAATGGTAAACCCGGCACCTAGCCTTGGGTTACGGTACTGCATCACAATTCCAATTAACAGAATTTAGGATATTCACTGGAGCCACCGCATACGATGATCAGTCGTACTACGAAAATAGTAACCTTTTCTACTATTAGAAGGACGACACCTTCGTATCCCGGTTATCACCCTTGCCGCATTCAGGCTACGTGCCCCATTTTTGGGTCTACATATACTTCACAAGTTCCTGAGTACACAGAGTACCTTCGCCTGCGATACCTTTGGTAGTCTTCCTACTACACATAGTACTAGAGTCTACCCCTCCAAGTCCTTAAAAGAATCCTATTATATCTCGAGAACTTGAACCATATCGAAGTTCCCCAAGCATTTTGCTTGTTGATAGAAACAACTTATCTTATCAGTGCATATATATATTTATGTACTTCCGAAAATTTTCGGAGGAAGTACTAAGGATGTGAGTTGACCGTTGTTAACAGATAATTAAATAAGGGGGAGTTTCTTTTGAAACTATATTCAAAATGTTTAAAATAAGTCGAAATAATATTCTTCGACGATCTGAAATTATTCGAATGATTTTGTGAAATTCAGAAAGTAATTTAAATCAGGTTTTATGATTTTTAAATCATATTAAATCATTTTATAAATAATAAATAATTAAATAATAATTATTAAATAATTAAACCTCGAATAATTATATTTTAAAAGAATATTTGAAATAATATTCCTCAACTAATTTGCGTTTAAGTAATTAATGTAATCTTTAATAATATACTGAGTTCGAAATAAATAATCATTGGAGAATAATTCTCCTATATTAAATGAATAAATGAAATAATATCCATTATTCAAGTAATTAAATATAGTTGAGGGAATACGTTCTTTGAAAATCATTTAAAAAAGGTTGAGGTATTTAATATTTCGCAAATGGACATTGAGTCCATTGGAATAAAATAAGTGCGGACTTTTAATCATCCAAAACATCTCCGGGATGATTCCCGGGTTTATACTTTATAAAAACCCTGATCGACTCTCGGTTTTTTAATTATACATCACGCTCATGGCAGCGTTAAAACATTCTACGACATATACATATTGTAACACCAACACTATATATGTGAAAACTCAAATATTTGGTATTATGGCAAGCATGGAATTTATGCAAAAGATAATAAAATAATCCTTTCACAACACAACATTATATGGAGTTGGGTTCATAAACTTTCCTGGGTATTTCGAGGTGGAGGATGCTCTAGGGTCCGCTCGGAAATCTATAACCATAAACATAAACCGTTTCGTTAGATCCCGTTCTAATTTACGGCGACTCGTACTCATATGCTACTTAGTATTCATTCTCTCAACTTATTTTACCCTTATTATTTCTTTAAGTACTTATTCATATCACGGTTGCTTCCTTTTCGAAGTACCTTATGTCCGTTTACATTTTCATCGTCGGCTCCGCTTATGATTTCTAATGGTTTTCTAATCGCGCGGTCTTGGTTCCGATATTTTTATAAAATTGAAAAATAATTAATTTCACTTGAAAGTTTTATACCAGTTAAGGAACTATATTTAATACTCTCTGTAAAAATTTCATGATTTATGAATATTTTTAAGTCGATCATTTCTATTTCCAAAGTTTGTAATTCGTAGCAGTTTTTTTCACGTAATTCATTTTTACTAAAAAGGTCATAACCTTTGATCCGTAAATCGGAATCAAGAGATTCAAGCGCCTAAACGATTCTCATAACATTTTATATCATAATTAAGTGTTATTTTTTAAGAAACTACAGTTTATACCTTCGGGACATTCTGCAGAAAGTTAATGTTGTGTTTTATTCGTTTTAGCGAGATTACGATTACGATTCGAGTTTCATTTACGTCTTAAATCTCTATACTACCACCAACAATCATCAAATCATCATACCAAAACTAACTCCTATCAAGAACATCATGTTCCTGAGGTAACAATCATCAACCTTAGAACTAATTAACTAAACATCAAGATTACAATAAATCAACCACTAAAACTAAATTTATAACTAGGTTTCAAAAGATTCTTGAACTTAAAACTTAAATCAAGATGGGTCTAAGATTAATACCTTTCTTGAAATCTTGAGATGTGTTCTTGATGATGGTGAAGTCTTGGGAGTGCTTGGTAGGATTTTTGGAACCTAGATCAACCATTAAAATCAAGAAACCAAAGAAAAGTTACTATTCATACTATTCATTATCATCTTTCTTGAATTTATTTCACCCATCAAACCTTGATAAAATAATCTTAAAAATTTATCTTATCTTAGTTTTGGGTGTATGAAGCTTGGGAATTAATGGGGAATTTATCCATGACTAGAACTTAGGGTTTTGAATTTGATTTTCTTCTTCTTCTTGGTGAGGCCGAATGGAAAGAAGGTGAGAGAGAGAGATTTCTTTGATGCTTCTTGTTGCTTCTTTTGAAAGATTGTTTTTGTGTGTATATCTCATCCTAAATATGCATATCTAATACATATATTTGCTAGCTTGCACAAGTTCAAAGCTAGGTTACTAGCTAAGTACTCCCTTGCACTATTCATGGTTACTATTTGCTAGCTTAGGTGATCATCCCTACCTAGATTAGGTTACTATTTGGTAACCTAGCCCTGATTACTTCTTTGATTTAGTTCAATACATTGATTTATTCATTTACGGGTTTGTTCGGTCGCTTAATCGTTTTCGTAATTGTTAGATATATTTGTGATGTCATGTCTAATCTAATGTGTTTAGTTTCAGAACTTAATATCAAGACTTATCAGGACTTACTGGAAATCAGAACTTACTGAAGTCAAAACTTATATCAGAACTTAAGATCGTCAGGATTTATATCAGGACCTAAGTGCGAGTACTTCAGATAAGGAATGCAGTTGATTTACAGGAGAGGATCTGGACTAAAACAATAGAAGATATGCATGAAGAGTTGGACAGCTAGAAGACTTGTAAAAAGATATTATCTGATTGATATATTTTAGGAGACAAAATTATATTCCATATAAATTAGAAGACATCTTGTAACTGTGTACTATATAAACACAGCTTAGGGTTTACATTATAAGTGTTATTATTCACGAGAAAGATTATTCATTGTAACCCTAGCAGCTCTTAGTGATATTGTTCATCACCGAGAGAGTAGTTTAATCTACTTTGTAACAGAGCTTATTATATTGAATAAACTTGATTATTGTTACATACTTGTGTTCTAAATCGATTTGATTGTATAAACACTATATTCAACCCCCTTCTATAGTGTTATGTGACCTAATAAGTGGTATCAGAGCTACTCTGTTGATATACAAACAGTGAGATCTGGTTTACAATCATGTTTGAAGAAACACAAACTCCACCTAAGCCCACCAAAACTCAAAACACTCAAAACAATCAAACCCATAGTTGATATAAAACCATTAGGGTTCCCATACTGAGAACATCTGAGTATCCTATATGGAAGGTAAAGATGGCTATGTTTCTAGAAGCCACAGATCCAGAATACCTTGATAGAATTAATGAAGGACCATATAAGCCTACCAAGCTTTTTGTTGCAGTTGCTGATCAACCATCAAAGGTCATACCAAAGGAGAAAGGTGATTACACACCTAAAGACATCTCATCAATTGCCAAGGATGCAAGGGTAAGGCATTTGCTGCATAGTGTAATTGACAATGTCATGCCAAACAGGGTAATTGGATCCAAGACTGCAAAGGAGATATGGGATGCTTTGGATACAAGATGCCTGGGAACTGAAGCCATCAAAAAGAACTAGAAGACAATACTCACACAGGAGTATGAGCACTTTGACTCAAAAGCTGATGAGTAAATAACTGATTTATATGACAGGTTTGCCAAACTCTTGAATGATCTGTCACTGGTGGACAAGGAATATGATCTTGAAGATTCAAATCTAAAATTCCTTTTAGCTCTTCCTGAAAATTGGGATTTAAAGTCTACTACCATAAGAGACAACTATGACCTTGTTGAAACTACTCTTGATGAAATTTATGGTATGCTCAAGACTCATGAACTTGAGATGGATCAAAGGAGTAAAAGGCATGGAAGAAAGTCAAAGACAGTTGGACTTAAAGCTGAGGAGGAATCTCCTAAAGTGGTTGTATCAAAGAGGGGCAAAGGAAAGACTCTCATCATACAGTCTGATTCAGAGTCATCATATTCTGATGATGATGATTCAGAATCTGAAAGTTTATCTGAAGTGGATATTGATACAGAGATGATGCAACTGTGTGCTCTTATGGTGAAGGGTATCACAAAGATAGCCTACAAGAAATTCATAAAGGGCAAGAAGTTTTCCAGAAAAGGTGGAAGTTCTGAAAAGAAAGGCTTCAGAAAGTCTTAAGGCAAAGGAGGAAAGTCTGACAGAGGAGACAACTCAAATGTCAAATGCTACAATTGTGGTGAAAGAGGCCACATCTCTCCTGATTGCAAGAAAGGAAAAGGTGATAAAGGCAAGGCACTTGTCACAAAAAAGAAAAACTGGGCAGACACTTTCGATTCTGAAGAAGAGGTGAACTATGCCTTGATGGCAAATGCTGATAGCAGTTCTGAAACTGCTGAATTGAAGGTACCTCAAACAACTCTTGTTTTTCATACTGATGATATTTCTGAGTTAAGATTATATCTTAAAACCATGTTCATTAGTTTTAGAATCAGACTTTAACAAATGAAAGATTAACATCTGAAAGTCTTGCTCTTAGAAACAGAAATGACTACTTAGAAAAAGAGTTAGTTATAATTCATCAAACTCAGAAAGAAAGAGATGAGGCCTTGTATGTTAGAGATGAAGTGCTAAAACTGAATAAATATCTTAAATCTGAATTAGAAAGGAAAAGAGAGATAATCAAAACTTGGACTAACTCTGGAAGAACAACTCAGAAAATATTGGAAAATGGAAACTTGAAAGAGGGCTTAGGTTATGAAGATGATAAAGAAGAAAGGAAAACTGTGTCATCTAAACCAAACTTTACCAAGAAAGCTGAAAAGCCTAAAGTTAATCCTGTTAAGTTTGTAGCAAAAACTGTAAAGTCTGATTCTGAAAAGATGAAAGATTCTAAGACAGAAGTCAAAGAAAAGTCAACTTCTGATAAATTAAAACAGGACAAACCAGCTTTAGTAAACATAGGTTTGATGACAAAGAAGCAGCTTAAGCATAAGCTGAAAGAGATTAAAAATATGAATAAGGTAAAGGAAGCTAGGAACAATAGGAATGGAAAGGAAGGTGTGAATAAAAGGAATAATTATATGCATGTTCCTAATGCTCCTAGAAAGAAATTCTATAATTATGGAAACTCTAACCATCTTGCTTCTTTTTGCAGGAAAAATAAAGATATAAACTCTTTACCTCCTAGATCAGGAGTTAAGAGTCAGTCTCTTAGGTTTAAACCACAAAATCCTTGTTTTCATTATGGTAGTTTATGGCATTCCATTTATACTTATAAGGAATATCATAGTTTGTACTATGATTATTATCAAATAAAACCTTCTTTAAAGAAAGTTAGTATAATTCCTTCTAGTGTAAAGTCTGATGCAAAGTCTGATAAATAGCATGTTAGCATAAACTCTGAAATTAAATCTGCTGCAAATGCTAACAAACTTAAAAAGGCCAAAGGATCCAAGCAAGTATGGGTCCTTAAAACTAACCAATAGTGGTCTTTGTGATTGCAGGGCAATATGGTGAAATATCCTAGTTCTAGAAAGTGGATGTTCAGAACATATGACCGGAAATAAAGCCCTGCTATCGGACTTTGTGGAGAAAGCTGGCCCAGGAGTTTCTTATGGAGATGGCAACATGGGAAAGACTCTGGGATATGGCAATATCGATATTGGGAATGTCAAAATTAAAACAGTAGCTCTTGTCTCAGGACTTAAACATAATCTGCTAAGTGTGAGTCAATCCGTGATAGAGGTTATCATGTGGATTACTTTGAAGAACACTGTGAAGTTGTAAGTAATTCTATAGGCAAAGTGGTTCTGAAAGGTTACAGACATGGTAACATAAATGAAGCCAGACTTTTAACCAACTCTGATGGTTCTGCAATCTGTCTGTTAAGCAGAGCATCAATTGAAGAAAGCTGGAATTGGCACAAGAGACTCTCTAATTTAAATTTTAACAACATAAAAGAGCTAGTAAAGAAAGATCTTGTGAGAAGACTGCCAAAATCAATATTTGCTCCTGATGGCCTTTGTGATTCATGTCAAAAGGCAAAACAAAGAAAATCTTCATTCAAGAGAAAAATTGAATCCTCAATTCTTGAGCATTATCACTTACTGCATGTTGATCTATTTGGTCCAGTCAATGTCATGTCTTTTGCAAACAAGAAATATGCTATGGTTATAGTGGATAAGTTCACAAGATACACTTGAGTGTATTTCTTGCACAAGAAGAATGAAACTGCATCTACTCTAACTGATCATGTCAGACAGCTGGATAAGTTGGTCAAAGATTCTGTTAAAATAATAAGAAGTGATCATGGCACTGAGTTCAAGAATTCAATCATGGAAGAGTTCTGCAAAAAGCATGGAATAAAGCAGGAATTTTCTGCACCTGGAAATCCACAACAGAATGGAGTTGTAGAAAGAAAGAACATGACTCTTATTGAAGCTGCATGAACTATGCTTGATGAAGCAAAGCTACCAACCTACTTTTGGGCTGATGCTGTACAGACTGCTTATTTTACACAGAATGCTACACTCATTAACAAGCATGGAAAAACACCATATGAGATGGTGAAGAAAAAGAAGCCAAATCTGAAATACTTTCATGTATTTGGATGCAAGTGTTTTGTTCTTAAGACTCATCCTGAACAGCTGTCAAAATTTGATCTAAAAGCTGATGAAGGAATTTTTGTTGGATATCCACTTTCCATAAAAGCCTTCAGAGTCTACAATTTAAGAACCAGGGTTGTCATGGAATCTATCAATATATATTTTGATGATAAGAAAATTATTGGACTTGAAGATTTTAATGATCATGATCAGCTGAGATTTGAAAATGAAGATATAAATTCTGATTCTGTAAATTCTGATGACCTAAATCCTGATCCTGTAAGTTCTGACGGGTTAAATTCGGATGTCATTGAAACTGTGGTAACTGCTCCAAGGGAAAATGCACATGTTCAAAGGGAGCAAGCTGATGAAAATACCATATCTCAAGACTCTCAAGAAGCATCAGAACCTATCACTGGCTCTTCAAGTTCTGATTCATCAAGTTCTGATGAGCCAAATTCTGATAATTCTGGAAACTTTGATTCTTCAATTCCTGATGGATCCAACTCAAATTCTGGAATCTCACAGAGCATAACTTCAGGGGAAGCATCAGAAAATACTGATGGAGACAACATGGATCATGGAGGAGGATCTAGTTCTAGAGATCAACTTCCATCTGCAAGGAAGTGGACTAAATCACACACCTGACTTAATAATTGGAGATCATGAAGCAGGTGTCAGAACTAGAACAACAACATCAAATGAATGTCTCTATCATTCTTTTTTATCCCAGACTGAACCAAAGAAAGTGGAAGAAGCTCTTCAAGATGCTGATTGGGTGCAAGCAATACAGGAAGAGTTAAATGAATTTGAAAGAAATAAAGTCTGGACCCTAGTGCCAAGACCAAAGAACAGATCAATTATTGGTACAAAATGGGTGTTCAAAAAAAAACTGATAGTGATGGCATAATTACAAGGAATAAAGCAAGGCTGGTTGCTAAAGGTTACTCTCAACAGGAGGGTATTGATTATGATGAAACATTTGCTCCAGTTGCTAGATTGGAAGCCACAAGAATCTTTTTGGCTTATATTGCTCACAAGAAGTTCAAAGTCTTTCAAATGGATGAGAAAAGTGCTTTTTTCAATGGAGAATTGGAAGAAGAGGTATATGTTGAACAACCTCCTAGCTTTGTAGATCCAAAATTTCCATCATGTCTACAGGCTTGACAAAGCACTTTTTGGCCATAAACAAGCTCCAAGAGCATGGTATGAGACTTTAGCTCAATTCCTTCTGGAAAGTGGATTTAACAGAGGCACAATTGACAAGACTTTATTCTACCTCAACCATGGAAAGGACTTACTTTTGGTACATATATATGTTGATGATATCATCTTTGGCACTACAAATACAAAACTCTGTGAAAGTTTTTCCAAGTTAATGTAGTCAAGATATCAAATGAGTATAATGGGAGAGTTGAGCTATTTTCTGGGACTTCAAGTCAAGCAAACTGAAGAAGGTACTTTCATAAATCAATCCAAGTACACCAGAAATTTACTCAAGAAGTTTGGAATGCAAGACAGTTCTACTGCAACAACTCCCATGGCCACTGCAACCAAGTTAGATAAAGATACTGGAGTATCAGTAGATATTACTAACTATAGAGGTAAGATTGGCTCTTTACTCTATTTAACTACAAGTAGACCTGATATCATGTATGTTACATGTCTTTGTGCAAGATTTCAGGCTGATCCAAGAGAACCTCATCTAATAGCCGTGAAAAGAATTTTCAATTACCTCAAGGGTACAGCTGATCTAGGATTGTGGTATCCTAGAGAATCAGATTTTAAGCTAATAGGTTACTCAGATGCAGATTTTGTAGGATGCAAAATAGACAGGAAAAGCAGTAGTGGAAGCAGCCAATTTCTTGGAGGCAGATTGGTTTCTTGGTTTAGCAAGAAACAGAAATCAATTTCCACATCAACTGCAGAAGCTGAATATATTGCCGCAGGAAGCTGTTGTGCATAAATTCTTTGGATGAAGAATCAACTACTGGACTATGGGTTAGAATTTTCTAAAATACCTATTTACTGTGATAATCAAAGTGCTATTGATATGACAGGAAATCCAGTACAACACTCAATGACAAAGCACATCAGCATTAGGTACCATTTCATGAGGGAACATGTCAAGGAGGTACAATGAAATTGCATTTTGTTCCAACAGATCAACAACTAGCAGATGTCTTCACAAAACCACTATGTGAAGCTACCTTTACAAGATTGGTAAATGAACTTGGAATGGTTTCAGGTTCTTTCTCAAAATCTGTTTAGTTTTTGTTCTCATGAATCAGACTTTATGATCAGTGTTTATAGATTGTCTTATCTCCATGTAATATGTGCTTAAAATTTGTAACATATTAAATACTGATTGTTATCTAATGTGATTCTATAAACTCTGATAGAGTTTTGAATGTTCAGTGACTATTCACTCCAATGAGGATTATTTGTTAGATGCTAACTTAGTAGTCTTTAACAAACTGTGTATCCCATATTTGAATTAGTTATTTATGTTGAAATCCTTTAACACAAGCAAATTCTGATTTTGAGCTTAGTCAAATTTACTTTGTGTATCTTATTACCAAGTCACAAACTAGATTATTGCTTCTTATCTGTCAAATTCTGATGTCAGTAAACCTTAAGGATGAACTACATGCTTGATAAGCCTCACTTATCTGAAGAAAACAAAAGAAAAGAAAAATTGAAATCAAGTACTCCTTTGAGATCTAGAGTATATATGTGAAAGGGAAGACCCAAGTGCATTGCTCGTATTAAGTAATATGCATTATAAAAACAAATTAATTTTTCTTGGTGACTTTTTACATTCTCTGATTACTGGAGAAATATTCTGATAACAGCATAAATTCTGATAGCAGTTGTAACTCATTTACACTGAAAAGCCACTATAAAAAGAATTTCAAAAGATGCATAAAATGAGCACAAACAGTTGAGGTGGACTCTTGCAAAAATTTATTCTATAGTAGACTTTACAATTAAAGGTAGATTTCAAGCACTTTTCTTAGTTATGCCTTATTTCTAAGATATACTGAAGTTTATCAGACTTTAATCTATATCTGATATTTTGCAAATACACACACTATCACTCCATATGAATGCTGAAAATTAATGTGGTGATTAAGTTGTTTCTAACAAACAGTTAAGTATTATTTGCATAAATTCTGAGGACAAGTTCTGACATAAGTTCTGATGATTAAACTTTGAAGAAACCAGTTAGTATTTGTGTGAAGAATCATAGAAACAGACATTCACTTTTTGAGTATAGAAGCCATATTCTGATGACTGTTAAATTCTGATAATAGTCAAGTTCTGATGCAAATCCTGATGGAAACTCTGATGCTTACGTGGCATTATTTATTTACTTGACTTATTTGTGGTATTTACTGTAACGGTCATATTGATCAGAAAATGATTAAGTGAGATAAAAATAGTGATAATCATTTGGTTAATGGGTTGCGTGTTTGTTTTGGTAACTGCATGTGAGCAATAATTACTGCACGTTTACCGTGCCCATTCATTACTGTTTTAACTGTTTCCATGCTGCCAGGTGTAAAAAGTCTGTTCTGATTCACAAAAATAGTCGTTGTCACGTGGAGTGTATAAATAAGAGAGTTAAAAGGTTTTATAATTTTTACCTACTTTTCTTATTGTCTAATCTCTCTTATTCTCTCTCACTCTCTAATATTCTCTGAAGCTATTTCTTACAGGCATTTTATCAAACACCTTTCGTACACACAACTTTTCACTTAATTTCTTACAGAATTGGCACCAAAGGACATTATCTTTAATGGAGCCAAGTTCGTCCCCAATAATTATATGGGATTCTTAGCAAGGACAAAGCTCCATCCGATCTTCACTTCATCCAAGACTTTCTTATTCGCAGTGAGATTGGGTATGCTTTGACCCAACCACAATTACTCTCAGGAACACAGATACTGGAGTTTTGGAGGAGTGGAGTTTATGATGATGGTGGTGAAGCTGGGTTCCCAAGTATCATTTTCACAACTGGGGAAGATGAGCATCTAGTTACTTTGTCTACTGTTCGACAAGCTCTACATTTGCCAGAAAATTGAAATTTTAATGCTCAGATTGAGGAGCCACTTCTACAGGGTATGATGGCCAATCTTGGCTATGAGAAAAGTCTGTCCAAGCTGGGACAGCTGAAGAGGCCATACATTAGAAGGGAGTGGAGTTTTTTCTTTAACTGCATCACCAGAGCTTTTGCCAACAAATGCTCCAACTTTGATGCCATTTTTATTCTGAGTCAGCAAATAGGGTATGCACTTCTAAATCAAACTCACTTTGATTATGCTACTGCTATTTTGGGTATTGGGGATAGGATGAAGGGGGGACCCAAATACTGTTTATTTTGCTAGATTTTGTCAACTTATATACAGTTTTTGTTATTCTGATGCACCCCAAAACTTTAGTAAGTCAATTCAACCTTTTAAACTTGTTAAAAGAGCCTTCACAGACTTATTATCTACTGATAATAAGAAGAATGTACTAAGACCCCTTCATATTCCTCTATCTGTAAACTAGTTCTTAGTAAATTCTGATCCTCACACATACAGTACCATATATCTTGATGTTGCACCTACACAGGCTACTACCCCTCAACCTCCACAAACATAACCTTCCAACTCTCAACCATAGC
This sequence comes from Apium graveolens, assembly GCF_009905375.1. NCBI lineage: Eukaryota > Viridiplantae > Streptophyta > Magnoliopsida > Apiales > Apiaceae > Apium > Apium graveolens. Next base: position 99,031,922 of record NC_133655.1, on the reverse strand, counting down.
CTACCATCAGAACCTATTTCCAACCAGCACAATCTTCTCAACCACAACCATCAACACCTACAATCAGAACTTCATCCTCTAGGCCCAAAAGCAAAGAGCCTTCCTTGGCTACTATAGATGCAAGTACATATATCTTTTATACTTGAGGCACAAGTTGATGAATAAACTAAGTGAAAGCCACTCCATACTCCCTCTATGCGTAATTATTATATAGGATGACCCTTGTAGGCACAAGTTGCTTAATATTCTAAGGCAAGGAGACCTTATAAGCGCTAGTGGAAGGTGATTTTTTAAGGAATGATATTGGTGGAGCTAGGACAACAAATGTAACGCCCCAAAATCTGGGGTCAGGAATATGGGTCATCACACAATCATCCAATCCTCTAAAACTTGTATTACTTTAATAATCATACAATTCACCTTACATACCCCCAATATCACACAGACACACAAGTTATAGTCCTTGAAACAATGTACAAAATATAACTTCTTTTATCACAATTCAAATATACTTTATAGGATCTCAAACTATTATTCGTAACCTCTATATGAAGTTACATTAATCCTACAATATCTGAATATATAAGTGCTCTGGCCTTCCTAAGGCAAAGCTGCAAGGACTCCTCCCTGCAGTAGCAGACGACTAAGTCCCTCATCAACATATTATTTATCTATTGTGTTGTGACATTTTAAGAAAATTAAGAGTGATCAATAATCACTACAAGAAACAGAGCAAAAGATATCACACTTTTAACAGCGGTCCTAAATGCCACTGATGTTAACAAGATTTTTAACATCGCTTAATTTTTAAACGATGTTAAAGGGTTTGTAGACATTGTTTAAAAATTAGACCATTGTCTAATCTTTATTTTCAAAAATGAAAAAAATGTTTATAACAGTTTAGACAATGACCATTGTCTAATCTCATATTTTATTAAGTAATAAAAGGAAGTAGATACAACTCTATTATTACATTAATTCTCCCCCTTAACCAAAATTCTAATTTGCTTAAATTCTTTTCCCCCTTTTTCCCGATCCCCCCCAATTTTCACTCACATCCCTCTCTCTCTCTCTCTCCCGTCTCTCTCACACCTCGCTCTCTCCCTCTTCAAGCTTTAACAAAAACCCCATTTCTAAGAAGATATGAACCCTAATTAAAATTAAGTACAAACATAGCAAGATAATTTCAACCCATCTTAAGATTCTTGGTTATCTTTCAATTAGTAAGTTTGTGTACTGTTTTTTCATATTTTCTTTAGTTTATTTTAAGATTCTTGGTTTGGGTTTTCATATTTTGTATTTGGATTCTGCAGATCTAAAGTTTATAGAGTTGGGGAGTTTGTTTTTTCTATTAAGGTATATTTTTAAACATTTAATTTGCTTGCATATATATATATATTTGGATTTGATTTAAGTTTCTTCTTTTGGCATTTACACATATGTTTGTCTTTGTGTGTATTTTTATCTTCCTTGATTTTTTGTGTATAAATATACACAAATGTTTAAATGTATGTGTAACTATATTATTTTGGTGCAAAGAATATAATTTTTTTCATATGTGAATTTTAGATAAAAGTGTATTATTCTGCATCTGCATTTTAATCAAAAGTGTAATTAAAATTGTAATAATTTAGGATACTTGCTCTATTTTGTTCTTATTTGTTTCTTACATCTGCATTCAAATTTTTGTTCCTTGTGTATGTTTTAATGATAATCATTTACGTTGCCTTGGTCATACCAGTTTTGAATCTATGGATAAGTCATTGATTTTGAAAGATAGGGATTCAATTTTTTACTTAATATGGTATAAGAGTACAAGTCTTTGTTGTGGAATATACTTTTTTTATCTAAATTTACTTTACTAAATGTTTTATTTAGTGGTCTTGTACCTTAAAAGTTAGGAACTATATTCTGATTACGACCTTTACCTCTGTTGCAATATTATTTTCAAAAAACCTATTTTTTAACAACCTATTTATAAGTCACACTCATACCCCGTACTAAATTTAAATAACTAGTTACAGATTAATATAATGTATAAGTTTCTTTTGCCGTAAAGGTTTAAAGATATTAGGCTTACAAGCACATAAAGTTACTACACATATTTTGGCCTTTAGAGTACATAACAGACATGTGATCTCATTTTGTGACAGTTGGATGTAAACAATCATGTTATATATACTGAGGAGGAAGCAGTTGTTACCTGCCTTTTGATTGATGGAAGGACTTGCTTACTTCAGGTCCCTCCAATTGTTGTATTTTTTAATTTACATGTTTATATTTGATTTGTTGATTGGTCTAATTACTATTATTCCTTGTTTTAGAATGACCATAATCCTTCCAAGTTGGTGGTTGAGACACCATGCAAGCTACTGAGGTATTTAATTCCGGATGCTAGTCATGTAAATACTGACACACTATATACAAAATTTGAGGTTATGAAGATGTGTATGTCACTTATTTCTCCTGCTGCTTGGAACATCCAGTTTAGAATGTATGAACTCAGCTAATAAGACAAATTCAGGTAACTGTTTATCGAATCCTGTTAGGTCCCAATGTGTTTGTAGAAGGGGGGTTGGATACAAATAATACCAAATAATCGAATTAAATGCGGAATAAAAATGTGAAACAAAATTCAAGTTAAATAAGAATATTATTAAACTTGAAAGGTGTTACAACAACTGTATCGATTACAAGGAATTAATCTCAAAATAATTATCATAAATCTAGAATAAATTTGACATGAACTTTTTCTATTTTTGCAATAAAAAGATTCAAATATTAAACGCAATTTGAGATTAAGTTCTAGGGATTTTGATCCGCTAGATAGGTACACAAGAACAAGATAAAGATTTCTAGTGGTTTGATTTAACTTTACAAACTAGAAATTATGATCTTGAAGTTTGCAGATGAAGGATAAAATATTTCTTCTGCGGCTGCTTTTTTTTGTTCTTGAGTTGGATTCTGTATATTGGATTTGTTCTACTTCTTTTCTTTTTTTAAATCAATCAACCAACATACTCACTTCAACTAGCAAGACTTTCGGCAAGACTATCTGTTATACTAGCATGACAATCCCAATAGCTGGTAGAACTTTCGTAGGACTATTGATTGTACTAGCAAGACAATCTGATTGAACCACAATGACTTTCGGTATGACAATCAGTTGAACTAGCAAGACTATCTCCTTCCCAGTAGAACTTTCGGTATGACTATTGAAATGGCCTTTCAAGACTTTCGGTATGACAATCCAGATTGTCATGCCAGTTCAATTTCAATAGTCTTACTGAATTAAACTGATTTTAATCCAAAAACAATTCTGAAAATTCTTAATATTAATTCAGAATTAATTAATCAATTAAGAAATAAATTAATCTTTACAGATATAATTTATTTTCTTAATTAAACTATATGACTTAATTAATTAATAGAGAATTAATACTACTCTTGAACTGCAACCATTCTTCTGCAAATCTTCTGAAAATCACTGAAAATTATGAATCAATTCCACCACTTCAACGATGACACTCGATGTACTGCCTGGTTCATGAGTGACTAACTTCCGTGACGTTTCTTCATGTCTTGACTTTGATAACTTGATTTTCTTCAGATTAAATCCTTGTAATTATCTGATACCCTGACGAGATCTCTGTCACTTGATTAAATCCACAATCTTGATTTGAATCACTGAGGCTTGATCAATTTCTTGAACTTCTTCCAGTGAATTAACTCCTCAAGTCTGTAGATGAACCTTGTTTCTGAATCCTCTGACAGATGTTACTTTGTGAGATCTCTTTGACGGTAGATCCACTATTTACTTATTATATTCTTATTTGAGTTGAGTTAAATCCTCGAATATACAAATAGGCTATGACATATGCCTTACAATCTCCCCCTATTTGTTTGTTAGACAATAACACACAAATACCTAGAGGATAACTCAACTAACAAATAAGAAAAAGATATAAACAGAAATGCAAAGTAAATAGCAGAAAAGTTCTGGATGACATTTAACCTTTTCCAGATTCTAAATAGATGTTCCTCTAGACTGAAAATATCTTCAAGTAGTTTTGTCTTCTTTTTGTACAACCACATTTCCTGTTGAGAATCACATATCTCTCTTGCTTCTCCCCCTATGAGAATCAACTTCCTTAAAGAAGATCCCCTTCATTTACCACATTTCCCGTACAATAGGATCCGCAGATAAAAACCAATGGTACTCCCCTTTTAGAAAACAACTTATCCCCTTATCAGAAAATCACCTTGTGTTTACCACCTCTCCCGTACAATAGGATCCGTAGTTACAAACAACAATGGTGTGGTGTAGTGTACATATGTAGGATCTTTTTCTTACTCCCTGCTATTTCTCCCCCTTAGTTGAGGAATCCTCCAAACTATTACTTAAGCTTTTATCTCCCCCTTAGAAAAGGAATGTATGCCGTTGTCTGAAGGAGTTCTCACATTCCACTTGGTTGGAAAAGAAATAACAAGTAGTTTCTCTTTCTTCCTCACTGTGAGTGTGTGATTCTGTTTTATTGTACCTCACATGTGTTTCACTCTTCTCTCCACTCGTGTTTACACTCATTCTCACAAGTGTATCACTCTTCTCTCATAGCTCCAACATTCAGCTGTACCTGCAAGGAAAATCACCTTAGCCATCCTTAAGGAGGTCACAGGTGGTGCAATGGAAGTTCGCAAATTCCCATCCTTGTTAAACTCGTCAGATGAATCTGAGTCATAATCTACAAGTTGCTAGTTTCCCTTTTAGGGTTCCAGATTTGAATTCTGGGAAGGTAAACAATGATCCAACGAATTTAGCATAAAGATCAAAGTTCCCTTCTAATGTCTGTGAAGACATTTCCTTGTGACTCATCAGATAATATTTGAATCATAGTCAATAAGTTGCCGATCTGCACCTATGTCAGATCCACTATCCGCAGATGCATCCAGGAGATTTAAGCCTGGGGAGGTAGACACTGACCACTGACATATGGCTTTTGGATCAGTATCCTCTCCTAACACCTGTAAAGGCAATTGGTCCATTAACGAACCTTAAACAATCGAATATGACCTTAAAATGGTCGAAACTCTTGTTTTCGTCAACTCATCCTTTGTGTGTGTACCCTTTCCTTATGCATCAAGAATTGTTTATGTTTGAAGTGGTGACACTACATTGGATACCTTGGCCGACAGGCAAATTTCAATAGACGCACCCTATTGAGAGAATGAATCTAGTAACTGTTTTTGTGCCTTTTCAGCCATTACATCTTTTTGAGAAGATGTATGGGGGCTAGCAGTTGTCTCAGTTTAAATACTACTCATCTATGTAGGAGACAGAGCTACTGAGTTGACTACAGAACCTTCCTTATGTGGTGCACTAAGGCACTATCTCCCTCACGCTCATTCATACTACATTTAGTGGTAAGAGAGTGTTGGTTGGTTCTGTTTTTGTGTTTATCTTTACAGTCTGGGATAGAAGTTGTGGGTTTTCAACCTCATGACTATCAATGAAATAAAGCCATTGGAGACTGAACCTGTAACACAGAACATATAATAATAGAGAGAAAATGATGTACAATAGTGATTTCAAAAGATTTTACATGAAATAAGACATGATTAATGTAGAAAGAAGTTTGAGTTCAATGATAGCATTATCAATATATCACTACACATATAAAACAATATGATTGTGCCTAGTGATAAGAGAGTTAAAAATATGATGACTCTACTAGTTCATATTAAACAATAACTTCAGTTAGAGTGCCATACCATGTCCTTGACGATTGTTTGAGTAGTACACTAGTTCATACCAACCTGAAGTGAGATTGTGAAGAAGAGATTGCATAGTCCAATAGATCTGTAGCTGCAAAGTCCATGAACTGTGATGCATTGACTTCCTCTTTTGACTCACCAACCAGGACTACACTTGTACACATCTTACTAGAGTCCTATTCCAAGTGTAATATGCATCAGGTGTCTGATATGTCGTAATATTCTCAAGTCTTGTCACTGGTGCTATATGTTAGATACTGCTTTCTGATAATAACCTAGCACAATTTACAAATTTACAATGATAACATTCCCAGCTTGCAAACAGCCATATCCTTCAAATAAACCTTTACTGTTATCTCCAAAGGTAACCAGGGGGCCAGCTTTCTCAATCCACATTTGATAGCAGGGCTCTATCTCCGGTCATATGTCTTGATGATCCACTGTTAAGAATCCACACTACCGGTTACACCTGTTTAATGCCCTGCACTACAAATGGATTAGACCTTCTTCGGAACCCAAACTTGGTTTGGCCCGGCATACTTGTAGAATTGTCCTTTGTCCGGCAAAACAACATTTTTAATTTTAATGGTCTCAACTTTCTCAATGACTGAACATTTGACCTTGTAAACAGCCTTAACAAATTTCTGTTTAGGCTTTGGCACAAATGTCTCCTTTCTAGCCTTAGAAGGACTAGCAGTCTTAGACCTATCATGCTTCTTATTATTCACATGCTGACGAGGAGTAGTCTTATCACTAGAAACATGCTTACCATTAGAATAAGCATACATCAAATTAAAAGCACAAGACATACAATTAGCAACATCACATGCTTTATGAGAGTGATTAACAGCAGATAATTTATGCATGGTAGACATGGCATTTTTGTTATCCAACTCATGTATGTCTGAGTTAGTCTCAGTTACTTTCACAACTTTGACTGGAACTTTTGACACACTTGACTCGGAAACAACCTTCTCATTAGCATGATCTTCAGCACATATTTCTTCTTGAATAACATAAGAGGTCGCATCAAATGGTTTAACAATTGATGCTTTATAGAGGGGTTCATCAACACCCTTAAGCACATGTGGTACTTCCCTACCTTTAGCACATACATGAGGAGGGGAGTTTATGCCTAATTCTCCAATAGCAGTATTGTAATCATAACCTATTCCAGATGTTTGATTAACAGCTTGCTTACTGTAGAACTCTTTAGCCTTCAAACAAGAATTGAAGTAGGCTCTAACCTTAGTCTCAAGACCGGTGATCTTGTCTTTGAGAATAGTTTCGAGTTGTCTATAACAGTTAACTCTATTCTCTAGAAAAGATACTTTTTCTTTTAACTTGTCTTGATTAATGTGCACAAGTCTTAATTCATTGACCTCTTTCTCAAGGTCTTTGATCTGTTGACTTAACAGTTCATTATCACGACGAGCACAATCTAAGTTACCTCCTAGATGATAAACTAATTCAGCATCAGTATATTTTACCTCTTTTCTTGATGATGAAGCTTTTCCATCAATAGCCATAAGAGCAAGATTCCCTTCTTCTTCATCTTCACTATCAGTATCATCCCAGCTTCTTCCCTTTTCCAGATAAGCCCTTTCAGAGTTACTCTTCTGATTGGAATCATAAGAGTTCTTCCTTACTTGCTTTGGCTTCCCACATTCTGTGGCAAAGTGTCCCAACTCATTGCAGTTATAGCATCTGATGGTGCTCCGATCAACCATCCCTGTTTTGTATCCACCACTACTAGTGTTAGAGGATGAAGATCCACCTGTCTGGAATCTGTTGTAGTTGGACTTGTACTTTAACTTGGGATTTCTTTTGAATCTGACATTGGAGAATCTCTTGACAATTTGGGCCATTGACTCATCTTCCAATTGCTCCAGCTCTTCCAAGGAATAAAAATCATCACTGGATTGATTTGTAGTAGGAGGATCATATTCTGCTACTAACACATTTTCCTCAGCCTTGGAAAACTGTACCATTCTCTCCGACTGTTGAGATTATTGTTGTTGTTGACCTTGTTGTTATTGTTGTTGACCTTCAGCTACAAGAGCAGTAGATGTGCTGACCATTCTATCTTTCCCGTAGACTTCCTTTTGCTGAATCTGCTCCAACTCATAGGTTTTTAACACACCATAGAGTTTATCCAAAGAAATCTCACTCAGATCTCTAGCTTCTCTAATGGCAGTGATTCTATGTTCAAGATGAGTTGGCAGTGTTAAAAGGAACTTTTAGTTGACCTCCCTGATTGAATAATATTTCCCATTTATGTTCAGGTTGTTGATCAACGCATTGTACCTCTCAAACACTTCAGTAATTCCTTCTCCTGGATTTGATTTAAAATGTTCATACTCAGAGGTTAGGATCTCCAACTTGTTCTCCCTAACTTCCTCTGTGCCTTCATTAATCACCTCAATAGTTTTCCACATGTGTTTGGAATTTTTACAGTTCATCACATGTTTGTTCATCAAGGGATCAAGGGAATCAATTAATATTAATTGAAGGTTGGCATACAAGGAGGCTTCTTCCTTTTCAACAGGAGTAAAATCTTCAGGCCCTTTTGGATAGGTTCTAGCTTTGGTAATCACAACATCATCTACTATCACCTCTGGTTCAATAACCATCGGAGTTTTTACACCCTTCTTTAACAAGTTCAGATATTTGGGATTTGCAACTTGTAAAAATAATAGCATCTTCTTCTTCCACATGATATAATTTTCTTTATCAAATAGTGGAATTTTAACGGTTCCTACTTTTTGTGAAGTCATTATGAATTTTTGAATAAATAAAAATTCACGGAGTTGAAAAAATCACAAAAGTCTAGGATCCTGATTTGTTCGTTAATCAGAAGGCTCTGATACCAATTGTTAGGTCCCAATGTGTTTGTAGAAGGGGGGTTGAATACAAACAATACCAAATAATCAAATTAAATGCGGAATAAAAATGTGAAACAAAATTCAAGTTAAATAAGAATATTATTAAAATTGAAAGGTGTTACAACAACTGTATCGATTACAAGGAATTAATCACAACTTAATTATCACAAATCTAGAATAAATTTGACATGAACTTTTTCTATTTTTGCAATAAAAAGATTCAAATGCTAAACGCAATTTGAGATTAAGTTCTAGGGATTTTGATCTGCTAGATAGTTACACAAGAACAAGATAAAGATTTCTAGTGGTTTGGATTTAACTTTACAAACTAGAAATTATGATCTTGAAGTTTGCAGATGAAGGATAAAATATTTCTTCTGCGGCTGCTTTTTTTTGTTCTTGAGTTGGATTCTGTATATTGGATTTGTTCTGCTTCTTTTCTTTTTTTAAATCAATCAACCAACATACTCACTTCAACTAGCAAGACTTTCGGCAAGACTATATGTTGTACTAGCATGACAATCCCAACAGCTGGTAAAACTTTCGGTAGGACTATTGATTGTACTAGCAAGACAATCTGATTGAACCACAATGACTTTCGGTATGAAAATCAGTTGAACTAGCAAGACTATCTCCTTCCCAGTAGAACTTTCGGTATGACTATTGAAATGGCCTGGCATGACTTTCGGTATGACAATCCAGATTGTCATGCCAGTTCTATTTCAATAGTCTTACTGAATTAAACTGATTTTAATCCAAAAACAATTCTGAAAATTCTTAATATTAATTCCGAATTAATTAATCAATTAATTCAATTAATAAATAAATTAATCTTTGCAGATATAATTTATTTTCTTAATTAAATTATATGACTTAATTAATTAATAGAGAATTAATACTACTCTTGAACTGCAACCATTCTTCTGCAAATCTTCTGAAAATCACTGAAAATTATGAATCAATTCCACCACTTCAACGATGACACTCGATGTACTGCCTGGTTCATGAGTGACTAACTTCCGTGACGTTTCTTCATGTCTTGACTTTGACAACTTGATTTTCTTCAGATTAAATCCTTGTAATTATCTGATACCCTGACGAGATCTCTGTCACTTGATTAAATCCACAATCTTGATTTGAATCACTGAGGCTTGATCAATTTCTTGAACTTCTTCCAGTGAATTAACTCCTCAAGTCTATAGATGAACCTTGTTTCTGAATCCTCTGACAGATATTACTTTGTGAGATCTCTTTGACGGTAGATCCACTATTTACTTATTATATTCTTATTTGAGTTGAGTTAAATCCTCAAACATACAAATAGGCTATGACATATGCCTTACAAATCATGCACTTCATAAAAAATTAGTGATAATGTTATCTTTATTATTCAGCTTAACTTATTTCAGGAAAAATTAATTCTGCTTTATTCGAGACGAACAATTTAATGAGCGTAGAATTAACTCTTGAGTTAATGCGGGCTTACTTGGGTATTTGTGGTATGTGGTCAATGCATGAGTAAAGTTCATGAAACAGTTACATGTAATGGATCAGAACTTTAGAAAGTACTTGGAATAGTCAATGGTAGCGGGCTATGAATGTCAAGTGATGAACAACAAATTTATTTTTGCTTAATTTTAAAGTTGGAGTATCTGAAGTATATATATATGTTTATGTATAATATAGTACATCAATGATGTCTTATAAGCGGAGTTCTTGAAATAAGGAATGCATGTAATTATTTCTATAGAGGAAATTTGAGTTCTGTTACTTTGGTAGGAATTCTGCATACATGTTTCACAGGATGGAGAGGTTATAGCAAACCTTGATCTGGATGATCCTTCCGCTGTGAGAAAAGCTTAACCCTTTTTATGGTAGCATCCCAGCACTGGGACCTCCTACTGCTATATCTGGCAAAGTGCATCAGAGATGTGCCGAAAGTTTAAATGCATCTCAGATGATCTTTGCAGGATATGAACATAATATTGAGGAAGTAAGTATATTTTGCCCAGTCAGTTGTCTGAGGAATTCCTTTGAGCGAAATTAGTTTTTTTTGTTTATCTGATACATCTGAATAAGTTATTAACTACGCAATTCACTTTGATGTAGATAGTTTCTTAGACATAGGAAACATAACTAAAATACTAGCTTCTTTAAATGTGAAAAGGAATAGAAAATGGAGAATATATTAACATGCAAATTTTGTGATTTTTGTGTACTAGAGGCTATTCTCAATAAGAAACAAAGAGAGGGAAAAAGGAAAAAAGACGATAAGTAGAGTGGATGATAATGAATCAAATGAAGTAATGTAAAATATAAAAAGAACTATGGTCTCATTAGCTAAGCAAGTAATTTTGCATATACAAAGTCATTTTGTCGTCAAAACTAGCATATGGAAAAAGTGCAACACTCTTTAGACCAAATTGATTGTTGTTGGTGCTAATGCATATGCACGACACTATGATTATGATCGTATTAGTAAAGTATGTTCTGTGAAGTGTGAGTTTATTTTATAAGGTTGACATTATTTTTATCATGTATGAGGGTGCATTACTAAGCTCAGAGAAAAATGCTTTAAGTTTTTAAGTCCATGTAAATGACAGGTCTGTGACAAGAAGAAAGCAATTCTGTTGGAAGATTTGGCACACATCAGCGGTTAGTTGCAGTTGGTGTCATCCCATCACCCAAGATTATGCAGATGTTATGACCATAATAATTGGCATGTTTGTTCCGCTGACAATTATTAGTATTTTTTTAGACTATATTAGTCATTTGGAAATCGGTATATAGTGGATATGTAGTAGTTGGTGGCTGGTGTTAAAATTGGTGGATTGGTCGGAATGATGTTGGTATTTTGGTTAGATGTTTTGATGTCAATTGGTGCTAAAAATTGGATGTTTGGATGTTGAAAACCGGTGGTGTATTGGATGTTTGGTAATGAAATTAGAATTGCCTTTTGCTTTTGGTTTTGCTTTTGGTTGTGATATTGTTTTTTTCAGTAGATTTTGGTTCATATATATACAGGGGTCAGATAGCAATCAAAACTAACAACAATTTTTTAAGCTTACAAAATAAACTGATGTTGAAAATTATAATAAACAACGGTGTCTTTAGACAATGCTAAATTTAAATGCCCAAAACACAACATTTCTGAGAAACAAAACTGATGTCCCCCGGAGGTTTAACATCAGCTGAAAATAAAGAAACTGATGTCACATATGGATAAAAACATTAGTTCAGCTAAGATAACCAATGTCAAAGGTTCTATTTGACAACGTCCATGGTATAATGAATGTTGTTTTTGACTTTTTTTCATTTGTGTATGACATGCTTAAAATGATAGAAATTACAAGATAAGCTAATACTTGAACTTGTAATTGTGTGTTAAAATGTGAGATAATAAAAGAGACACATTAGTTACCATAACAAAATTGTTCTCTAGGTGAATCTTTGACATCGGTTGGGAACCGATGTCTAAAAATCTGGACCTTTCACTACAAATGCGAAGACATCGCTTTTAAAAAATTTAAAATCGATTCCTGACCGATGTCTATTGCTCTGTTTCTTGTATTGAATGCTAAGCCATAATATATAAAATAGTTTCAAGAATGACTATTAAATGTAATTGTATCTTCTCATATAATATTGTATACTTAGGAGAATAACTTTCTCGGTGATATACACCTATTTCAAAACTATCTTTTATTTTCTCAAATATTTTGCGAATACTTTCAATAAACCTAGCACCTAGACTTGCGTACAGTATTTTATATCAATTCCAATTGAAAGATTAGGACATTCACCGGAGCCCCTGTTATATGATGATCAGTCATATAACAGAAATATATATATATATATATAGTTTTTTACTAGTAGAGGGACGACTTCCTTACTCCCGGTTGTCACCCTGGTCGCATTCGGAATTTATATGTTTTCCCTTTCTGCCGGGTATATTTTGCATAGTTCGCATGTCCATCGGTATACATGGTACCTTCTCATGCAGAAATAATTAGTAGTCTCCCTAGTATACAAAGTACTGGAGTTTACCCCTCTTTGTCCTTTAAGAATCCTATCATATATCTAAAACTTATATGGTTCCCCAAGCACGCGGCTTGTTGATAGGTATATACATATATATATATACATACTTCCGAAATTATTTGAAGGAAGTATTATCATAATGTGAGTTGACCATTGTCAACAGATAAATTATAAAGGGTGAGTTTCTTTTGACTTAATAGTAAAAATAAATGAAATAAGTCGAAATAATATTTTTCAATGATTTGAAAGTATTCGAACGAATTTCTGAAATTCAGAAAATATTTTAACATATGATTTTTAATTTTTAAACACATAAAACCTAAAATAAAGATTTAATAATATTCAATAATTATTAAATAATAAATTAAGCCTCAAATAATTCTCTTTTAACTGAGTATCTGAAATAATATACATCGACTAAATAATATTTAAATTGAGTAAATAAAATTCCTAGAAATTGTTTGATAAAAGTTCGAGGTATTTGATAAACCGTGAGGGAACATCGAGTCCCTTGAAATATTTACTTTAATATCAAATAGAAAACATTTTTTTCAAATGACTCCGAAATACTTCCGAATTTTTAATAATATATATATCGACTGACACTCGGTCAATTATATAAAATACAACGTTCCTTATTAACGCTAATATTCTTAGAAACACCTCCGGAATGCTTCCGGATTTTTATCAACTTATATTGACTGACTCTCGGTCTAAATACACATCTCATATATAATACGCTACTCTATAGCATTATTAATTTTTACACCCGATATAACTGTTAGGTCCTGAATTCTCGTAGAAGGGGGGGTTAAATACGATAATCACTAAATTAAAAATTCTTTCGAATCTTTAGCGGATATAGATTTAGTGTTCGGTTAGTGGTTCCATGTTCTTGAGGTGAATAGTGTTTGGAACAATAAGACGGGGACCACAAGATATTCGGGGAAGTATATACTCATATATAAATCCTCGAGGGGTGTGCTACACTCCGGTAAATAAATTAACCGGCTACAATCTAAGAACAACAAAGTTCCTAGATTCTACAAAGATATACAAATAAAATCCTATACAATGATCTAGCTTTTGTTTGTCTAAGGATTTAATTACCGTGTAACGATTATAATACCCCTATGAATATACAAGAGTTAAATCGGGCATTATAACGTTACTCCGGTGAGAAGTTAAACGGATATTCAAGGTGCTAGAGCTTCTTTATAAATCTTTGCTTCTTGTTTTATCAGCTCTCTTTTGGGAGAGAAGATGAACAGAAAAATCCAATACAGAATCCTTCTGCTGCAAATTTATAGTCTTTATATCCAATAAAATTGTGTGGCTAAGGAGAGAAGCACTTATGTGGCGACCAAGAATACAGAAGGAGGAGTAGAATCTGTATTGGATTATTTCTCAGTTCTGTGGCGACCACAAGACTCAGCTCTTGATTTGTGCCTTAGAATTATATGCATGACTTCTCTCTGGCGACAAAGGGGAGGGGGTTAGCCTGTAGCGACCAGGAAGTACTAAAACAAGTACTTAAACAAAAAAACACCCAGTGGTTTCCTTTGCACAATCAAACATGTGCCTTGATTTCATATTTTTGTTTTGATTTCTTTTTTTTTCTTTTTTTTTCTTTTCCTTTTTTTGTTTTTCTCTTCTTTTTGTTTTTCCTTTTCCTTTTTCTATTTCTTTTTTTTTCTTTTTGTATTTTCATTTTGTATTTTTTTGTATTTTTGTTTTTGTTTTTCTCTTTTTTTTTCTTTTCTTTTTCTTTTTAAGTTTAAATTGTAACTAAATTAATTTATAAAATAAACTTAAATATAACTTATATTAATAAACTAATTTAGATTTATAAAATAAACTTATTTAAAGTTTATAAGATAAATCATTTTAAGTTTATTAAATAAATTATATTAAAGTCCACTAAATAAATTTATTTAATTTATTAATTAAACTTTGAGCTTCGCCAGTCCCCTGAGTTGTTTAGCCGTATACCCCGCGCACCTTTTCTCATACTTTAACAGATAGACGTTCAATCCAAGTACGTTCCTCAACTTAACAATTCTTCTATAAATATTACCCAGATTCCTTTCATGAGCTGTTGACGCCTAGTACTATTGGTCTAGTTCACAGATGACTAATCCCGATTCAGGTCTTGATATTATAGCCTTGATTACATTGTTAAGCTTGCCTTAACTTTATTGCTTCGAACACTGTCTATCAATAAACAACTGTACTTTCACTGGAATCCTTTATGGTACTTTAGACAACGTCTTCATTAACCTCTGTCTATACCATGTCTTCAATTCTTCAGATTCCTATGCTACGAACACTGTCTATCTTCAATCAATGCCAATACACTGAAATCTTCAGGTAGCACTTGTATACTGAATCTTCAACATTTATGAAACACTTAAAGTCTTTAACCTTTGTTCTTCACTGAGGTATGATCATATTAATGAACTTTTTTCAGTGACCTCTAGACAAACTTCAGGCCTTCTTCTAATCTTCTGATTTTTTGTATTTGCCCTGTCTTCATTCTTCCTAATTTCTGTGTAGACGTAGTATTATTAACCTGTCATGTTCTAGTGTTGTTATCGTGTTGAGTTATCACGTAACTGTTCATACAGATACGCAGTCTCACCAACAAATACTCTTATACCAAATCATCAATATTCGAGTAAAGCAATTTATCTTAACTCGTAAACCAAAATATCTCTAATACCAAAATCATTAAATATCATATGATTCAATATATCACAATTTGTAAAACATCGTAATACATCATCATGCATATAATACATATATTACAATATTTAAAAACGACCACAACACAACAGTTCTCAAAAGTAGGGTTTGTAAACTTGCCTAAAGTTCAAGATACATTCTCTGAATTGCACTCGTTCCGGGTTTTCTAATCACAAATATCATAATCGTAATCCATATTACTAATCCTATCAACGACTTATATTTCTAATAAGTAAAATAGTTTACAATTTTTGATATTCAACCAACTCGAATTATGAGGCGCCCTCCAAACCCGGGTCAGAAGTTTGGGGTCCACAATGCATACTCAATATATAAACCTGTATATAAAATATTATTTGCAATGACCCTGCTTTACATAATCACAGATCGCAACAGGTTAAAGTATGAAAACAAGCCACAACCTTAACTCTTATTACAACATACCAAATCCCAACTAATTTAATTTACAACTGATATGCAATTATTCTTACAACCGTACTATCTTACTACTGTAATAAGCTTCTGCTAGCTCGATCAATAATAATCTGGAATCCTAGCTCGAACATTGAACTGGGAAACTGATAAGTGGCATTTTATACCACTTAGAACGTCTTAAAATGGCTTAAATTGGTGTCTTGAAATCAAGTATTTTGTGTATTTGATGCGTTTTTCTAGTGTTTATGCATTTCAGGGTATTAGTTGCATTTCGGAGGAGGAATCATCAAGAATAAGCCTTGGCATGTGTTCACCATTGCGAGAGGAAAAGAACGGGCAGATTACGGCGAAGAAACGGAGCAAACATGGAATTTTTCCAGAAGGGTCCTGCGCGCCCGCGCAGCAATGCTGAGCGGCCGCGCAGCAGCCTTGCGCGCCCGCGCAGAAATGCTGAGCGGCCGCGCAGGGTCGGGGAAAAAGATATATTATTTTAGACTTCTACTTCTGTTTGGCTTCCAACTTCTATGTAATCTGAGTTTTATGGGACTATTATATAGGTATATTTGAGACGTTTTCATAGAGTAGTAAGAGGAGATTATGTTTTAGATTGTGTTTTGCGCAAGAAGCGAAGGAGATAAGGAAGAAGACCGATTTAGCACACAGCAACGAAGAGGAAGCATATATTCTTGTGATTCTTGTTTCGTTGTAACGTTGGATGCTAGTTTTCTTGCTTTGACTTATTTACTCTTGTGACGTACTCTGTTTTAATATAATCAGTTTAGTTATTATTTTCTTGTGTTTGTTTATCATGATTTCATATGAACCCATGATGGCGATAAGTTTTATTATGGGCTAATCGTGATCATGGGGTTGCAACGGATTTATTATGGAATTCTTTAGTTAATTGTTTAATACTTTAGTATGTGATGATTGCATGATATCTAGTATTGGTTGTGCGTATTCTTCTTATGTGCATCGTGAACATATAAGATAGGGTGTTAATCTCTTGTGAAGCGACGGTGGATCTTGAGATTTAGAACTTGCCATGCTAGCATAGGTTCATGTACGTTGTGCATGATTAGTGGGTAAATCTAACAGTTTTATTTGCCCTATATAATCAAAAAGGAATAACTTGTGCTTAAATCGTTGTGTTGTCAATTTCTGTAGACATATAGGAACTCAACATAATTGATGACTATTCAACTTCTATCATAATTGTGGATGTTTGGTAGAATGGTATTAGTATAATGAAAGTTGGCTTTTATCAGTTTCGTGTTATTCGATTAATATCATCACTGTCACATGCTAAAGGTAATAACTATGGCTATAGAAGGAAGTAATAATGAAGTTGTGATCTCATGAGTGTTTTATTATTGATAAATTGAAGTGTTAGTTAAGTGGTTAATTAAGTAGTTAATTATAGTTAATATTTAATCAACAATTTTAAGTGTTATTATCTTAACATTGAGAAGTAGTCATACATTGGTGAGTGAGTTAAATTAGACAATAAATTAGTCTGAGTCTCTGAGGGAACGAACTAGAAAGTATTCTATATTACTTGCGAACGCGTATACTTGCGTGAATATTAGTGCGTGATTTCGCCCTAACAAGTTTTTGGCGCCGCTGCCGGGGACTCGGCGTATTTGTTTAGTTTATGTACTTACCATCATTGGTCATTAGGACTCAGTGATTAGGACGTAGTAGTTAATTACTCTTTTCGGTTATGTTTCAGGTACTTTAGCAAGCGTTTATGCAAACTCGTTCTCGTGCTCGCAAGAGGACCTTAGATATAGCTGAGGAGAAAGACGAAGTTCTTGATACTCCGGAGAAGTTAGATTTTGAGGATTCGGATTCAGGAACTGAGCAGAAAGAACCAGTAAACATGGGAGATCGTATTGTTCAAGCTGATCTAGCTCTTATGGATTTTTCTCGGCCTAAAATTGATGACATTCAGTCAAGCATCCTTCATCCGGCTATTCAAGCTAACACCTTTGAAATCAAGCCGGGCACTATTCAGATAGTGCAGAATTCTGTTTCTTTTGGAGGAGCGGCAACTGAAGACCCCAACATGCACATAAGGAATTTTGTCGAGATCTGCAGCACTTTTAAGTATAATGGCGTGACTGATGAGGCTATCAAGTTGAGGCTTTTCCCATTCTCACTGAGGGATAAAGCTAAAGACTGGTTACATTCTGAACCAGCTGGGTCAATCACTACGTGGCAAGATCTTGCGCAAAAGTTTCTGGTGAAGTTTTATCCAATGGCAAAGACTGCTGCTATGAGGAGTGCTCTTACTCAGTTTGCGCAGCAACCTACAGAATCTATGTGCGAGGCGTGGGAACGCTACAAGGAAATGTTGAGAAAATGTCCACATCATGGAATGCCGGATTGGATGGTAATCACTGGTTTTTATAATGGTTTGGGGGCCCAATCTCGGCCCATGCTCGATGCAGCAGCTGGAGGCGCCTTATGGGCTAAAAGCTATACCGAGGCGTACAATCTTATCGAGACGATGGCTGCAAATGAGCATCAGAACCCAACTCAGAGAATGACATCAGGCAAGGTAGCAGGTATTCTGGAAGTTGATACAGCCACCGCTATTGCAGCCCAGCTCCAAGCGCTATCAATGAAGGTTGATTCTTTGGCTACGTATGGAGTTAATCAAATAACTATGGTTTGTGAGCTTTGTGCAGGTTCTCATGCTACGGATCAGTGTTCTCTTGTCAACGAATATGTTCAGTATGTGAATAATTATCAGCGACAACAGCAGCCTGTGCCAGCGACCTATCATCCTAACAACAGAAATCATCCAAATTTCAGCTGGGGGAATAATCAGAATGCTATTCAGCCACCATATCACCAAGGAGTGAGTAAACAGTTTAACCCACCTGGATTCCAGCAACCACAGCAGTATGCTACAAGGCAATCATATCCTCAACAGGGAAGTGCAGCTGCACCTACTAGTGCTGATTTTGAGGAACTTAAGCTGTTGTGCAAGAGTCAGGCGGTTTCTATCAAGACCTTGGAAAATCAAATCGGTCAATTAGCCAATGCAGTGCTCAATCGTCAACCTGGCACTCTTCCCAGTGACACGGAAGTACCAGGCAGGAAGGAAGCTAAAGAGCAAGTCAAGGCTATTACCTTAAGGTCTGGAAAAGTAGCTGATGCTGAAAAGGCAAAAGAAGTCGAAGCTGAAGTTAGAGATGAAGAATTTAAGCAAAAGGAGAAAGCGGCGGAACCAAGGAAGACTACTGTTGAACACACTCTGCCTGAGGCTAATACAGGGGAGAAACAGATCTATCCTCCACCACCTTTTCCTAAGAGATTGCAGCAACAAAAGCTGGATAGACAGTTCGGGAAGTTTCTGGAGGTGTTCAAGAAACTTCACATCAATATACCTTTCGCTGAGGCTCTGGAACAAATGCCTAGTTATGCGAAGTTTATGAAGACTATTCTTTCAAGGATGGTGAAACTGGATGACCTTGAAACCGTTGCTCTCACGGAAGAATGCAGCGCTGTTCTGCAGCAAAAGTTACCACCAAAACTGAAAGATCCAGGAAGCTTCACCATTCCTTGCACCATTGGCAATCTAACTTTTGACAAGTGCCTTTGTGATTTGGGAGCAAGCATTAATCTGATGCCCTTGTCGATCTTTAAAAAGCTGGATCTGCCTGATCCAAAACCCACATACATGTCGCTACAATTGGCTGACCGTTCCATTACTTACCCAAGGGGCATAGTTGAGGATGTGCTTGTCAAGGTGGATAAGCTCTTCTTTCCTGCAGATTTTGTTATTCTGGATTTTGAGGAAGATAAGAAGATTCCCATAATCTTGGGGAGGCCTTTCTTGGCTACTGGCCATACCTTGATAGATGTGCAAAAAGGGGAACTTACTATGCGGGTCCAAGATCAGGATATGACCTTCAACGTATTCAAGACAATGAAATTCCCTACAGAAGATGAGGAGTGCTTAAAATTGGATGTGATTGATTCTGCGGTTACTTCGGAACTCGATCACATGCTAATGTCTGATGCATTGGAAAAGGCCTTAGTGGGGGAATTTGACAGTGATGATGAAGATAGCAACGATCAATTACAATATCTGAACGCTTCTCCATGGAAGCGAAAGCTCGACATACCATTTGAATCTCTTGGTACTTCTGACCTTAAGAATGCTGAAGGGAAGCTCAAACCATCAATAGAGGAAGCACCTACCTTGGAGCTTAAACCATTACCTGAACACTTGAGGTATGCTTTTTTAGGTGATTCATCTACGTTACCTGTTATTATTTTAGCTGACCTTTCAGGTAGTGAGGAAGATAAGCTCTTAAGGATTTTGAGAGAATTCAAATCGGCTATAGGATGGACCATAGCAGACATCAAGGGGATAAGTCTTTCATATTGTATGCATAAAATTCTGCTAGAGGAAGGAAGTAAGCCAACTGTGGAACAGCAACGAAGACTGAATCCCATCATGAAGGAGGTGGTGAAGAAAGAAATTCTGAAATGGCTAGATGCAGGCATCATTTATCCTATTTCTGATAGCTCGTGGGTGAGCCCTGTACAATGTGTTCCTAAGAAAGGAGGTATCACTGTGGTCGCAAATGAAAAGAATGAGCTCATCCCTACTCGAACAGTTACAAGATGGAGAGTATGCATGGATTATAGGAAATTGAACAAAGCCACAAGAAAGGATCACTTCCCTCTCCCATTCATTGATCAAATGCTTGACAGATTGGCGGGACATGAGTATTTTTATCTTCTGGATGGTTATTCCGGGTATAATCAGATTTGTATTGCACCAGAGGATCAGGAAAAGACTACCTTCACTTGTCCATTTGGCACATTTACTTTTCGTAGAGTTTCGTTTGGGTTATGTGGCACCCCGGCCACCTTTCAGAGATGTATGATGGCTATATTCTCTGACATGATTGGAAATAACGTCGAAGTGTTCATGGATGACTTCTCCGTCTTTGGACACTCATATGATGAATGTTTAGATAATCTGCGCACCGTACTCAAAAGATGCGTGGAAACTAATTTGGTGCTTAATTGGGAGAAATGTCAGTTCATGGTGCGTGAAGGCATTATCCTTGGGCATAAGGTCTCTAGCAAAGGTCTGGAGGTGGACAAGGCCAAGGTGGGAGTCATTGAAAATCTTCCCCCACCTAATTCGGTGAAAGGAATCCGTAGTTTTCTCGGTCATGCGGGTTTTTATCGGCGATTCATCAAGGACTTTTCAAAGATATCTAAGCCGTTGTGCAATTTACTTGAGAAAGATGTGCCTTTTAAATTTGATGATGAATGTTTGGCAGCATTCGAGACTCTCAAGGAGAGTTTGATCACGGCACCAGTTATTACAGCACCAGATTGGACAAAACCGTTTGAGATGATGTGTGATGCGAGTGATTATGCGGTAGGTGCAGTTCTGGGACAGCACAAGAAAAATCTCTTCCATGTGGTCTACTATGCGAGTAAGACTTTAAATGGGGCCCAATTAAACTACACCACTACTGAGAAGGAGCTTTTGGCTATAGTCTTTGGCTTTGAGAAATTTCGATCTTATCTGCTTGGTACGAAAGTGACAGTATTCACTGATCATGCAGCTATTCGCTATCTGGTTTCTAAGAAGGATTCGA
Source organism: Apium graveolens (assembly GCF_009905375.1). Lineage (NCBI taxonomy): Eukaryota > Viridiplantae > Streptophyta > Magnoliopsida > Apiales > Apiaceae > Apium > Apium graveolens. The sequence goes on along the minus strand of NC_133655.1, from coordinate 99,010,405 downwards.
AGCCGAGACTCATTCATTGGGTGCTTTTACTTCAAGAATTTGAGTTAGAGATCAAAGATAGAAAAGGTACTGAGAATCAAGTAGCTGACCATCTCTCTAGGTTGGAGAATCCCGATTCTACTTCACAAGATAGGACGTTAATCAATGAATCTTTTCCGGATGAGCAGTTGTTTGCAATTCAGGAGGAAGAACCATGGTTTGCAGATATTGTAAACTATCTTGTCAGCAATATAATGCCTCCTAATTTGACATCCGCTCAAAAGAAGAAGTTTCTGCATGAGGTGAAGTGGTATATGTGGGATGAACCATATTTGTTTAGACAGGGAGCTGACCAGATCATCAGGAGATGTATCCCATTCTGTGAGACGGAGGGGATATTACGAGACTGCCATTCCACGGTTTATGGTGGACACTATGGAGGTGAGAAGACGGCAGCTCGTATTCTGCAAGCAGGTTTTTTCTGGCCTACTTTGTTCAAGGATGCTCATCAGTTTGTTTTAAGGTGTGATCGTTGCCAAAGAGTGGGAAATTTGTCAAGGAAGGATGAGATGCCATTAAATGTGATGCTTGAAGTCGAGGTCTTTGATGTATGGGGAATCGATTTCATGGGGCCTTTTATATCATCTTGCAATAATCAGTACATCTTGCTGGCAGTCGATTATGTCTCAAAATGGGTCGAAGTAAAAGCTTTACCGACAAATGATGCAAAGGCAGTGCTAAATTTTCTTCATAAGCAAATTTTCACAAGGTTTGGAACACCTCGGGTAATCATAAGTGATGAAGGATCGCATTTTTGCAACCGTAAGTTCACTTCTATGATGCAGCATTATAATGTGAATCATCGAGTAGCTACCGCCTATCATCCGCAAACAAATGGTCAAGCGGAAGTGTCTAACAGAGAGATAAAGCGCATTCTAGAGAAGGTTGTTTGTCCGTCAAGGAAGGATTGGTCTTTAAAGCTCGATGAAGCTGTTTGGGCTTACAGAACAGCATACAAAACTCCACTTGGGATGTCACCATTTCAGTTGGTGTACGGTAAGGGATGTCATCTACCGGCGGAGCTTGAGCATAAGGCCTACTGGGCATTGAAGAAATTGAACCTGGATTTAGATGCAGCTGGTAAGAAAAGAATGCTTCAGCTTAATGAACTTGATGAATTTCGACTTCAAGCGTACAAGAATAACAAAATGTATAAGGAAAAGGTGAAGAGGTGGCACGATAGGAAGCTACATCCTAAGTTATTTGTGCCAGGGCAACAAGTTCTGTTATTCAACTCTCGGCTCCGACTTTTTCCTGGGAAGTTGAAATCAAGGTGGTCTGGACCTTTTATTGTCAAAACTGTGTTTCCACATGGAGCGGTGGAAATTTTTGAGAATGATTCGGACCAAACATTCAAGGTTAACGGTCAGCGGTTGAAACACTACTATGGGGACATGGCAAACCGAGAGGTGGTTCGTGCCATGTTGTTGACTACGTGAGAAAGGTACGGAACGTCAAGCTAATGACGAAAAAGAAGCGCTGCGTGGGAGGCAACCCATGAATTGTTGTTACAGGAACCCTTAGAAGTTAATAACCTATCCAAAAACACAAAAAAAATCAGAAAACAGGGGCTGAAAAAGACCCTCTGCGCGCCCGCGCAGCTATGCTGAGTGGCCGCGCAGCTTGCTGCGCGCCCGCGCAGAAATGCTGAGCGGCCGCGCAGGGGTCGAGTTCCAGAAAATTTTTTACAGTTCAGAAAAAAAAAAACACACAAAAACCCATCACAGCCCATAAACCCACGAATTCTTTTCCCATTACCCCATGATTTTATCCCTCAACCCCACTCCTAATCTAATTTAACCTACTCCATACACCTATCCCACATATCTCCCACAAACTTCCTACACTTAAACCCTCTCATAAACATCAAAAATCAGTTCTTACACACTTTTGTTCACAAATCAATGGCACCCAAGAGAGCACGCACTATTGACAGCAGCAGCACAGTTCCTACTGCTGATTCATCAAGGGGTACTGCTGCAAGGCCTTGGTTAACTGACAGAGCCGCGGAGGAGGAGTACACTAGGCTGTTGGGGAAGCTGATTCTGAAGGAGAGGGGGTTTTTACCATCAGGGAGGGATGGTGAGTTGTTGCCCATGATTGCAGAGAAGGGGTGGATAGCTTTTTGTGAGTCACCCGAAGCAGTACCGATGAGTGTTGTTCGCGAGTTCTACGCGAACGCGAAGGCTGAAAAGAATGGGTTTTCTGTAGTTCGTGGGCTGACGGTTGATTATCATCCTGCGGCGATTCTCCGTGTGATTGGACAGCGAGAGAGGAAGCCCGAGGAGGAGAACTGGAATGAAAAGACTGCTGAGGACTTTGACTTGGATTTGATTTGTGCGACTCTCTGTCGACCGGGCACAGTTTGGAACCGCAGTCCAGCCAATAATGAGTATCGTCACTTTCCGGCGATCGCCATGAACAGGTATGCCCGTGCATGGAATGCATTTATATGTGCTAATATTTTGCCTTCTTCACATGCACACGAGGTCACAGTTGATAGAGCACAGTTGTTGTGGGGAATTCTGAATGAGGAATACTATGTGGACCTTGGTGAGTTTATCTACCAAGGAATTCTGAAGTTTTTGAGGGGAGCAAAGCATATTAACATCCCTTATGCATCCACGGTTACAAAGCTATGCCGAGCAGTAGGAGTGAACTGGCCGGCTCATGAGCAGTTGCAGTTGCCAGCAGCTCCGATAGATTCTGGCACTCTGAATGGGATGCAGGAGTGGACCGGTGGTGAGCCTGAGGAGCATGGGCTGGGTTATCGTCTTCCAGGAGGGCGTCCAGCACGAGGTGCTACTATGGCCAGGCCAGGGCATGGTGAGGCTAGTTCTTCGAGAGCTCAGGAGGGTGCTGGGATGGGTGATGCCCAGTATAGGAGGCTTTCACGGCGGATGGATGCCATGTATGAGACGCAGAGCAGGTTTGCTCAGGAGCTCACTCTTGCGTTAGGGACTACTTTTCGAGGCCTTGGAGCTGATATCCAGTGGCCAGTTTATGGTGAGGACTCTGCATACCCGCCGCCTGATACTCCACCCACTGAGGGTGATGATGATGATGACTCCGAGTAGGTATACCCTGTGTTCCTTTCTACTACCTTCACTGGGGACAGTGAAGATTTTAAGTTTGGTGGTGGTAGTTAAGGAATATTTTGTGTGTGTCATATAGCTGCATATTCATGATAGTTAGTTCATATAGTTGCATAATTTTTACCATATAGTTTTTTTTTATATATAGCTTTATTTGTTTGTCATATCATATAACTCATGCATATACCATGATCCCTTTTGCAATGATTTATCGACTGAATTGTGATATTGATGCGAGTGTAGTGATAGCATTAAAGTGATATTAAGTTGTGTAGGTTGATATGCATGCTAGAAGCACTTGTATTGTCACTAAGTCTTAGAGAATGCTTAAGGACTAGATTGTTGTTATGATCTGATTATTTTCGAGGATAATCTATTTATTATGCTTAGAATTTGATAATAGGTTTTTAGTGGTAAAGGCATGAAAAAGAAAAAAAAATGGAGTAAAAATGGAATTTGTTGCTAGTTGTGGCTAGGCGTCAAATGGCTAGTAGCCGGCTCGCATGTTATGTGAGTAGTCTAGGGTTGAGCAAGATGGAGCGAAACGCACTTGCTCAGAGAAAAAAAAAATTTGCATAATTGATCAAGAGTGGGCTCTTTGGTATTCGAGTTATTAAGTTCTTAGGGGACTTTGTGCCTAGTGACCTAAGGCTTTTAGAGTCTGGGATCCGCTAACCTAACGCTCGTTACATGGATACCAATGTATAAGTCTTTTGTGGACCTCACTCATTGCACGGTCAAATAAGCATTTGAGTTGTAAATAAAAAGCACGATTCCGTAGTAAGCTCCAGAGTTCTTGTAGTGTTGTATATCACTTTGTGCCTAGAATTTTTATTCTTTGTATAATCGTAGGATTGCCTTGAGGATAGTCTAGTCATAGTAATTGGTCTAGTTCCAAAGCATATCTGTTAAGCATTTGCACACACCACGTTTCTGGCGGTATGTCCGTTTGTATGAGTTTATTGATCTTTAGTGTCTAACTGCATTCGTTGAGATGTGGCAATTTGGTTGGTTAATTGTAGTAAGGGGGATCGTTGCATTTTCATATAGATTGCATTCATGCATATTTTTATTTGTTTTTGAGTCTGTGACGCTTGAGGACAAGCATCGATTTAAGTTTGGGGGTGTGATAAGTGGCATTTTATACCACTTAGAACGTCTTAAAATGGCTTAAATTGGTGTCTTGAAATCAAGTATTTTGTGTATTTGATGCGTTTTTCTAGTGTTTATGCATTTCAGGGTATTAGTTGCATTTCGGAGGAGGAATCATCAAGAATAAGCCTTGGCATGTGTTCACCATTGCGAGAGGAAAAGAACGGGCAGATTACGGCGAAGAAATGGAGCAAACATGGAATTTTTCCAGAAGGATCCTGCGCGCCCGCGCAGCAATGCTGAGCGGCCGCGCAGCAGCCTTGCACGCCCGTGCAGAAATGCTGAGCGGCCGCGCAGGGTCAGGGAAAAAGATATATTATTTTAGACTTCTACTTCTATTTGGCTTCCAACTTCTATGTAATCTGAGTTTTATGGGACTATTATATAGGTATATTTGAGACGTTTTCATAGAGTAGTAAGAGGAGATTATGTTTTAGATTGTATTTTGCGCAAGAAGCGAAGGAGATAAGGAAGAAGACCGATTTAGCACACAGCAACGAAGAGGAAGCATATATTCTTGTGATTCTTGTTTCGTTGTAACGTTGGATGCTAGTTTTCTTGCTTTGACTTATTTACTCTTGTGACGTACTCTGTTTTAATATAATCAGTTTAGTTATTATTTTCTTGTGTTTGTTTATCATGATTTCATATGAACCCATGATGGCGATAAGTTTTATTATGGGCTAATCGTGATCATGGGGTTGCAACGGATTTATTATGGAATTCTTTAGTTAATTGTTTAATACTTTAGTATGTGATGATTGCATGATATCTAGTATTGGTTGTGCGTATTCGTCTTATGTGCGTCGCGAACATATAAGATAGGGTGTTAATCTCTTGTGAAGCGATGGTGGATCTTGAGATTTAGAACTTGCCATGCTAGCATAGGTTCATGTACGTTGTGCATGATTAGTGGGTAACTCTAACAGTTTTATTTGCCCTATGTAATCAAAAAGGAATAACTTGTGCTTAAATCGTTGTGTTGTCAATTTCTGTAGACATATAGGAACTCAACATAATTGATGACTATTCAACTTCTATCTTAATTGTGGATGTTTGGTAGAATGGTATTAGTACAATGAAAGTTGGCTTTTATCAGTTTCGTGTTATTCGATTAATATCATCACTGTCACATGCTAAAGGTAATAACTATGGCTATAGAAGGAAGTAATAATGAAGTTGTGATCTCATGAGTGTTTTATTATTGATAAATTGAAGTGTTAGTTAAGTGGTTAATTAAGTAGTTAATTATAGTTAATATTTAATCAACAATTTTAAGTGTTATTATCTTAACATTGAGAAGTAGTCATACATTGGTGAGTGAGTTAAATTAGACAATAAATTAGTCTGAGTCTCTGAGGGAACGAACTAGAAAGTACTCTATATTACTTGCGAACGCGTATACTTGCGTGAATATTAGTGCGTGATTTTGCCCTAACAGAAACCTCGCTATCAACCGTATCCTTCTTAACTGTAGAATACATAAAAAGATTCGCAAGAGTGAGCTAACTAGCTCAGCAAGTCATATTATCAATAACTGAGGTTAAACAATAATAAACGAGGTGATTCAAAAGAATCAAGTTTCTTGTTAAACAACCAATAGAATTGGATATTCATTTTAAGTTTTTAAAACCAAGGTTAGGCTGTTGATCAGTCACGCACTAACCCCGAGCAAAGCACACAGCATTGCTCTAACTACTGGATCCAAGGCACACATTGGCCTAACTTGACCATTGATATGGTCTGACCACGAATCTGGTCCACACAAAGAAAACTATCTAATTCTAAAACAGTTCAATATGATAAACAATAGAATTCAATAAAACCATATCATAATCAATAACAATAAAACATTTGTATAAGAGCATGGTAAAAATTCATGGTTACCGAAAGGGTATGTCAAAGTACATAAAAGAAGTGGCCTCCAGCTGGTAGGATAATCGGGTATTAGATGAATAGTATTTTTACAAGGTTTTAGTACTTTGATATCACTGGGTATGGTTGAGTATAAAAGTTTTTGTATGTTTATAAAATTTTGTTCCAGTGTTTGGTATAGGATGGTTATATATTTGTGGGGTAGTATCGTATTTGTGTGGTTTATTATCTGGTATATCAACAAGAAATGGTTCACAAAGAATAAGGCTTGAGGCTCAAAGATTAAATAATGTGGCTCCGGTTCAAGGCTGAAGGATTCAAAGTGCTTACAGTGTAAAATAGAGCTATTTTGAAATATTTACTTTATATCTCGAGAAAGGTTTAGAAATACTTGCCTTATCATAATTGAATTCAACTTTACTTGTACTCGTCTAACGACTTTATTCAACAACCACTCATCTGCTTCTCCTATGCCTCGCTTCTATCCTCTGATCACTTGCTGTATCTTCTACATGTCAATTCTATTTTCTGATCACTTGCTTCCCTTTCTTACGCCTTGCTTACTCTGCTAGGCATTATAAATATCTATTAATATTTAACTCATACGATTCTATTTGACATACACTTCTATCTACCCTTCGTTTCACCCAAATCCGATTAACGGATCGAAATATACGCTATAAACAAGTAACCACCGAACATATAGACCGACAGTCAACCAAAAAGTCACATATAGCACATAACACGTCAAATAATCAATGACATATCATTTTAAAAGAAGTCTCGGGTTATAAACAGGCTTTCAGGTATTCAAAATGATTTTTAAAACATTTTTCGGAATTAAAACGGGTCGTTGGATCAATTTCAAAGTAATAAACAGGGTTCGGTTGGCCACATCTGGCTTCAAAACAATTCTATAATAATTATCGAGCCTTAGAAATAATTTAAAATAATATTTTAAAGCTCGAAACTATTTTTCGGAATTTTTAAATCATTTATAAATAATTAAATCTAATTAAATAATTAATTATAATTGATTAATAATTAATTAAATCAATTAATCAATTAATTTTCGAATTAATTGACCAATTAATCAATTAAATATTAACTGAAATTAATTAACTAATTAATTTAGATTTATTTTTGAATTAAAAATAATTTTTGAAATTAAAATAATGATTTTTGGAATTAAAATAACCATTTTCGGATTTTTCTGAAATAAAAAACAATTTTGAAAATAATTTATAAAAGAAATCCAAATTTTAAAAGAATTCAAAACAGGAATCCAAAATTTGTAAAATTCTGGAAACTTCAGGTACTAACTTGCAAAAATGCCAAAAATAACTTTGATTTGGGAATAATCTGGATCAAAACCGGGTTTTTAATAAAAAGAAACGGGTCAGGAACCGGGTCGCCGGGTCGGGATGAACCGCCGGACGAACCCAGAACCCGGTGACCCTTCCCGGATTCCAGTGACCTCAATCGGGGTCGAAAACAACCTTGTTTGATCTATTTTTCAATGCAAAATCAGTCTAAGCACTTCCAGAAACCTAACCATTCAACAATCTGTCCACAACAATCATTCAATCAAATTTTCGGCCAAAAGCCGGCCAAAACACGAAGAACTCCGGCGAGAACTTCGGCGAGAACTTCAAACAACAACTCCGTTCAATCTAGAAATCGTCTGATAACATGCTATATATGATTAGATTGCAAATTTCAAGGGGAACAAAACCCACCTTTAGAACTTCTGATAATCCCTAAATCAGAAACCCCCAATTTTAATCAAGAACATTCAAACGAATATAAACCCTAATTATACAATTCAAGAATCAAACCCTAATTTGAACATGTTATTGAACTCCAAATTTGAAGTATAATATACCAAAATGATCAGGAAAACAAGCTCTACAACATACAATCATCAAATCATTCAAACAACCATCCGTACAAAAATTTATAATTTAAATACCAAAAAATTCGAATATAAATAATTAAATAGAAAATCATATGATGTTTCTAGGTTGAAATTGATGGAAGATTTGGATTCTAGATTTCAGTAGCTTCGTTTTGAGTATATGTGCGCCAAAATCAGATATCAATAACGCCTCCGAATTTGTGTTTGATTACGAAGAACAAAATAGAATTATAGTATTTTCTCTGTAAAAACTCTGTAAATATTGTTTGCAAATGATTTCCGGTACAAAATAAAATACGGTAGAGGCTATTTATAATTACGGGAAATTAGTATCCCGTTGGATCATTCCGGATATAAAACGGTACGTTTATTTATAAAAACTGATCCAATCGGTACCGGTTTTCGAGATAATCATCCAAATCAGTATAATTTGTACTGCGGTCTTGGTCTCAGCGCCTGGTTACACGTATTACGAGGTGATAATTGTAATAGTTTAATAAAAAGCTCCCGTTTATCGAAAATACGAGTTTTATTGATTTACCGAAACGAATATTGTATCGAAAATGTTGCGCCGGGACCCGCGCAGGATAAACCGTACGCCGGATCGAAAAAGTTGAAACACGGAAAATGCTCAGAATATTGCAATTATGTTAGGAAGGAGTTCTCGGAAGAGTTTCGGGTTCCAGAAATGTAACAACGGATGACGTCGGTTGGTTCCCGTTTTTATAAAAAGAGGTTTTAAATACCTGGAAAAAGATTTTATAAAATTCATATGATTCCTATAAATTCATAGATCAACATAAAAATAATTAGGAAGATATGATAATTATCTATATTTTATTTTAGACATATAAAAATTAAAATACTCAATTAATAATATTTTT